>NC_044301.2:35277928-35377017 GCF_004027225.2 Strigops habroptila | reverse complement strand
AAAAGCCACCTGGTTGGTCAACACGAGGGGATCTGCCAACAGGGCTGGCCCAGCCCAATCAGAACTTTTACGTACTGTAGATGGGGATCAAGTTCCTGTGGTGCACATAAAGAATTTGTTGGGGAAGACAGTCTGGGTTATTCCTGCTTCAGGTAAAGGCAAACCCACTCGTGGGATTGCTTTTGCTCAGGGACCCGGCTATACTTGGTGAGTAATGAGGGAACATGGGGAAATCCGGTGTGTACCTCAAGGGGATTTAATTTTGGGGGAAAACAGCCAATGAACTCAATTGTATGCTGTTGCCTGCTATGTAACACTTTTATAGCCCACCAGATCTCAGCAGTGACCAGTCGAGTTTGGCGGCATCATCAGCAGGCAACACTCCAACACTACACACCGTCCGTCCTTCCCTTAAAGACTCTTACAAGAAATGGAGCCTGACATCATGGACTGGATGACTTCAGCAGCTTTATAGGGATTGGTCCATGGACTAAGGAATGATATATCTCTCTTTGTGTGTGGGTGTGGGTGTGTGTATATATATATATGAGAGAAAAGCGATGGTATATTGAAAAATGTGGGATCTGAGCATGACAAGAATGGTATGGAATAAGGGGTGGGTACTGTCCTGGGTTCTGCAGTAGCAGTCATTTTTCTCCTTCTTAGTAGCTGGTGCAGTGCTGTGTTTTTGACTTTCAGCCTGGGAACAATGCTGATAACTCCAATGTTTTTAGTTGTTGCTAAGTAATGTTTACTCCTATCAAGGACTTTCTCAGTCTCATGCTCTGCCAGGGAGGAGGGGAAGCCGGGAGGAAGCAGAGACAGGACACCTGACCCAAACTAGTTTAAGGGGTATTCCATACCACATCATGTCATGCCCACTATATAACCTGAGGGAAATTACCCAGAAGGCCCAGATCGCTGCTCGGGTCAGGCTGTGCATTGGTTGGCAGGTGGTGAGCAATTGTATCCTCTCCCCTTGTTATTTCCCTTATCATTATTATTATTGGTGGCAGCAGTAGTAGTTTTGTATTATACCTTAGTTACTGGACTGTTCTTATCTCAACCCGTGGGAGTTACATTCTTTCGATTCTCCTCCCCATGCCTCCGGGAGTGGGGGGAGGAAGAAGCAGGGGGGGAGTGAGTGAGTGGCTGCGTGGTTCTGAGTTACGGCTGGGCTTAAACCATGACAGAATTAAATTTCTAACTTCACATCCTCCATATTTAGAGTATACAGTTTGAACTACACGACTTCAGAGAAGACATTATCTTAAGAACCAGAGAGCCCATGCTTGTTTGAAAATCATTCATTTCTAAACTGAACACTCTGGAATTCCAGATGATCAAAGTTAGAATACTGAGTAGAGATATTCTGCAATGATCTGTATAAAAATGAAATTAAAAATATGGTGAGAGGCCTAGGTTTATTAAGCAACACACCTTCTCTTCACTGCATTGGTCTCAGATTAAATTATTTTTTTAAGAGTACGTATCCCTCTTTTAGAGTCATGCTAGAGCAATCTGACATGGTAGTTCCTCCACCCTCACAATGTCCTGTATTTTAGCATATCTCTGTTATTGCAGGGTGGATGATGAGAAAGGGAGTGTGAAGTTATTCTTTCTATATGTGTACAGCACATAATCTATAAACTAGCAAGAGTATCATCTTTGCACTCCCCAGAAAGTAATTTTCATCATGAAGACCATTCTACAGGCAAGCCACTTAATCCCAAAATACATCCTTACACACTACAGTGGTTATTGCATTGGCTGCTCCTATCCAAATATTTGTTTCTTCTGTTGGATGGGGGGAGAAGCAAAGGAAGAAGCCTCTTTCTATCACCTCTCCAGGGGGACACAGTGCTATTAGATCCTTCCTGGTAGACAAAATAAGGAATTCCTCCATGTAATTCTAAGGAGTGTAACTGATAGGAAGGAGCAACAGAATAATATTTCATATTTATCTAGGCATCTCAACATAACCTAAATAGAGGACTAGTTTTAAAATTTCAGGCCTCAATTTTTCATGCAGATGGCAGAGACGGTGGTTTAACAAAAGTACTATGCATTTTCTTAGCTATTCAACAGTTCGATTCAATTCATACACTAATAAGTTAGTGCTGTAGCATTTTGGGAATCCTTCTTGTCATGGTTCAAATCCAGCTGGCAACTAAGTACCACGCAGCCATTCGCTCACACCCTCCGCCTTCCTCCCCTCTGGGCAGGATGGGGAGGAGAATCAAAGGAATATAAAACCTGTGGGTTGAGATATGAACCATTTAGTAACTAAAATGAAGTTTAATATAATACTACTACTATGAATAATAATAATGATGATAAGGGAAATAACAAGGGGAGAGAATATAAAACTAAAAGGGGAAAGGAAAAAAAACAATAAACACAAGTGATGTACAATACAATTGCTCACCACCTGCTGACCAATACCCAGCCTGACCTGAGCAGTGATCAATCCCTTCCAGGTGACTCCCCCAAGTTTATATACCGAGCATGACTGGCTTCTTATGCCCCTCCTCACTGGCAGAGCATGAGAGACTGAAAAGTCCTTGATCAGGGTAAGCACTACTGAGCAACAACTAAAACATAGGTGTGTTATCAGCATTGTTCTCAGACTGAAACCAAAACACAGCACTGCACCAGCTACTAGGAAGAAAATCAACTCTATCACAGCTGAACCCAGGACATTGCTTAATACTGATTTGCTCATCCTCTCTTAAGAGCCAAAACAGTTTTCCAGACCAACAGAAGAAATATGCCAGAACATACAGGTAAATTCTGAAAGAGCTCCAGAAAACTGGTCTTTTCAATGGAAGCAATTCTGATCACAGGTCTCTATCCCTACCACTCCTTTAAATATACCTTGTTATTTTACAGGTCCCCTTTCCTCATAATTTCCAGGTAGTGCAGTTAACTCATTAAAATATAATAATAAGGATAAATGCGCAAATTCCAGTGGAAGTTTTCCTCAGAAATTCAGGCATCATTTCTGGTTTATAAAATTACAGTCAGAAACTAACCAGTCTCCATGTCTTGCAATATTACTGCTTTCAAATGGGAAAAGCAGCATATCTTGAGAGATCTCCATTTTCATCTCCATCCCTAACACGCTGCTGATTCTTCTCTAACTAGGACCAGGGTTTCCGTGGCCAGAGCAAACAGCAATAGAGCATGGGGTATTTCTGTCTGATTACACTTAGTAGTTTTAACCAAGCAGACAAATTACCATTCAATTATGGAAGTCCTAAGATCTTTTTATACAAAGCAAAATCGAGAATCTAAGCTTATAAATAAATCTGGACATCAGTCTTCTAATGTTTCACCCACGTAGTCCTAGTCCACTAGAAAAATACTTTCAGATACTTTGGTCATTGCTTTTAGCATGTGCTTTGCATGGTGGATACTGGTTATGGGCTCCATTTCTTTTCCCCATTGATGATGACAATAGTAAGTCTAATGTTAGACTTTTTCATACATAATATATATTTTCATACATAATTAAAGCATCTCTGATGAGCACAGAATCACCAACCAGAGCTAGACAGTAATCGCATGTACTTAAACTTGCACAAAGTATTTTGACAATGAACTTCCCTCACACCACACAACTTAATTGACACCAGAACCTTGATAGATCTTGCTGTCCTACAAGCTTCACATTCCCTGATCTTGTGACATCAAGTTCAAAGTAGTATTTGAAGCTTTGAAGTCCATGCCCCCAGGGCATTCTGTGCAGTAGCATCAGTATTAGTGATAAAATAGCTATTAAAACTGACAAAACCAATAATATTAGAGAGCCATCTGCCATATGTGGGATAAATCTGGTTTAGCAAACATTTCTAGAACAAAGGTCTTAGTTTCAAGTTCATGAAAAATAGTTACAGGTTCCTTTTGGCCGGTAATGTGACTTAAAGAGAAGTTAAAAAATAAATCCATTAAACTTAGAAAAATAAAAAGGGAGATTTCTTCAGGCCATGTGAGAAAATAAGAAAATTCAGCTACATTAATGATACTGAATTAAAGCAAAACCCTGACGAGTTATAAACTATGCAGGAAATACAGGTTCAAGGGTTAGATGTCCCATATACTTTTTATCAAGGCTACATACTAGAAAATGGTCATTAGGGTAAACTGTTTAAACTAAGAACAGAAGAATTCCTATGTACTGTAATTATAATCATGCTACTTTCCTCCTTTATTTCCTTTCTAATCATAGTCCCATTTGGGCTTTCTGATCTCATCCTAAACAGTCTCTCATTTGTGGCACTGAGTTTTGAACAACAGAAATAAACTCTTTAGTATAGAAACTTGCTAAGCTCACCCATCTCCAGCACCTGCAGATCTTGAGATGGACAGGAAAAAAAAACCCCACACAACTATCACATGTTAACAGGAAGTGACTGATATAGAGAAACTTTTTCACAAGAAATCGTAAGCCAGTTATTCATAAGATTTATTCATGACAAAGGAAAAGCTTCCAGTGCATCCTAATACGAATAAGATCCCTACAACCAACACGTCTCCTAAAGAACAGAAAGCTTTTTTGAGCTTTCCAGACAGAAGGCACTATCTACAGATTTCAAATGTTCAGATACCAATTATTCATTTCAGATAGCAATTAAGCTCACAATATTCGGTTTTAGGCACACCTACAAAACTTCAGCCTTCAGAAACACAGACATACTGTGGGCTTTTACGTTGCTTGACTACTATCACAAAACAAAATCTCTTCCTGATCTGGGAACTATAGCAATGTATCAGCTACCAGAAATATCATAGAATAGTTTAGGTTGGAAGGGACCTTAAAGATCATCTAGTTCAAACCCCCCTGCCATGGTCAGAAGCACCTTCCACTAGACCATGTTCCCTGCTCATTTTTACTCATTAGGAGTATTTTATGCTGCAACAAGTGTTTCCAAAAGAATTTCAGTCCACTGTCTTTCCAAAGACAGCCGGCCTAGGAAGAATACAGGGATATTGCCCGGGAAGCTAGGGACCAGGTCAGGAAAGCTAAGGCCCAGTTAGAATTAAATCTGGCAAGGGATGTGAAAGATAACAGGAAGGGCTTCTGTAGGTATGTAGCAAACAAAAGACAGACTAGGGACAACGTGGGCCCTCTCTGGAAGCTATTGGGAGAACTGGCTACCCTGGATTTGGAGAAGGCTGAGGTTCTCAATGACTTCTTTGACTCAGTCTTCACTGGCAAGTGCTCTGACCACACCACCCAAGTCTTGGAAGGCAGATGCAGGGACTATGAGAATGAAGATCTTAGGCCCGTTGTAAGAGAGGATCAGGTTCGAGATCATCTTAAGAACCTGAATGTGCACAAGTCCACGGGACCTGATGAAATCCATCCACGGGTCCTGAAGGAGCTGGCAAATGAAGTTGCTAAGCCACTGTCCATCATATTTGAAAAATCATGGCAGTCAGGTGAAGTTCCCGATGACTGGAAAAAGGGTAATATAACCCCCATTTTCAAGAAGGGGAAAATGAAAGACCCAGGGAACTACAGACGAGTGAGACAAGGAAGTACAAAATGAAATATAATCCTTTGCAAATAAGAAAATTCAGTTTTAAGTAACTTTAAGCTTGGTGGCTTTGTACATAACAACAAAACTTTCTAAACCTAAAAAGCCCAACCAAAAGAACATAATAAGGATCCTTGTATAAGATAAATCGTTCTAGCTGACATAGTTTTAGAACCTTATGACCTTCATATAAAATTTATTGTAAGCAAAACAGGACTGTAGATAAAGAGTGTCTGAAACTAGCAGATGTTCAGGATGTGCTGTAGCTAAGTTAACTGATAAGTAGGACAAGAAGAAATCACTTATGTCAGCAGTGTTACTGAACTAATTAAACTGGCGTAAGCACTTATCTACTGCCCAGACCTCAAAGACTACCAGAACAAGAATTCAAGGAAAAGATAAAGTGATGAAGAGGAAGATGATGAAGAAACGACCACCAAAGGTCCCAAAGACCATTACCATAATAAAGTGCGCATGCGGGAAGAATGTTCTAGGAATGTGATGTCATGTATAAACAACTTCGTGAATATGTATACAATATAATGAATATGTATGACTAATGACAATATAATCACGGTTTGGTTGATGCTCAGACAGAACACGTTAGGAGGAGCTATCCCCCGTGTTCTCCGGTGCCGCAATAAAGAATACCTGCTTGTCAACTTAAAACTTTGTTGAAAAATTCCTAACGAGTTCTACGAATCAACGAGTCAGTCTCACCTCTGTGCCTGGAAAAATCTTGGAACAGATTCTCCTGGAAAGCATGCTAAGGCACATGAAAAACAACGAGGTGGTTGGTGACAGCCAACATGGCTTCACTAAGGGGAAATCCTGCCTGACCAATTTGGTGGCCTTCTATGATGGGGCTACGGAACTGATGGACAGGGGCAAAGCAGCTGACGTCATCTACCTGGACTTGTGCAAAGCGTTTGACACTGTCCTGCACCACATCCTTGTCTCTAAACCGGAGAGAAATCAATTTGATGGACGGACCACCCAGTGGATAAAGAATTGGCTGGATGGCCGCACACAAAGAGTTGTGGTCAACGGCTCAATGTCCAGTTGGAAACCAGTAACAAGTGGTGTCCCTCAGGGATCGGCGTTGGGACCGATCCTGTTCAACAACTTCGTTGGCAACACGGACAGCGGGATTGAGTGCGCCCTCAGCAAGTTTGCCGACGACACCAAGCTGTGTGGTTCAGTTGATACGCCGGAGGGAAGGGATGCCATCCAGAGGGACCTTGACATGCTTGTGAGGTGGGCTGATGCCAACCTCATGAAGTTCAATCAAGCCAAGTGTAAGGTCCTACACCTGGGTCGAGGCAATCCCAGGCACAGCTACAGGTTGGGCAGAGAAGAGATTCAGAGCAGCCCTGTGGAGAAGGGCTTGGGGGTGTTGGTTGATGAGAAACTGAACATGAGCCAGCAGTGTGTGCTCACAGCACAGCAAGGCAACCATATCCTGGGCTTCATTGAAAGAAACGTGACCAGCAGGTTGAAGGAGGTGATCCTGCCCCTCTACTCTGCTCTTGTGAGACCTCACTTGGAGTATCGTGTACAGTTCTGGTGTCCTCAACATAAGAAGGATATGGAGCTGTTGGAGCAAGTCCAGAGGAGGGCCACGAGGATGATAAGGGGCCTGGAGCAACTCCCGTGTGAGGACAGGCTGAGAGAGTTGGGTCTGTTCAGCCTGGAGAAGAGAAGGCTGCATGGAGAACTCATAGCAGCCTTCCAGTATCTGAAGGGGGCCTACAAGGATGCTGGGGAGGGACTCTCCATTAGGGACTGTAGAGATAGGACAAGGGGTAACAGGTTCAAACTTAAACAGAGGAAGTTTAGGTTAGATATAAGGAAGAGGTTCTTTACTGTGAGGGTGATGAGGCACTGGAATGGGTTGCCCAAGGAAGTTGTGAATGTTCCATCCCTGGCGGTGTTCAAGGCCAGGTTGGACGGAGTCTTGGGTGACATGGTTTAGTGTGTGGTGTCCCTGCCCATGGCAGGGGGGTTGGAACTAGATGATCTTAAGGTCCTTTCCAACCCTAACTATTCTATGATTCTATGATTCTATTTCCAGAAGCAGCAATTTGCCCCAGACATAAAAACATTTTAAAAACTCAGCAATGTCTTTCCAGGCCTTTCAAATCCTTTAACCTGATAAGTCACTTATAATCAGACAGCATGTTTAACCAGTACCCTCTATTATGTTTTCTTTTCAAAATAAAGAATTGATTAGCATATTTTTATAAGCACAGCAGCGTGATATATCTACTGGATTCGTATTCGTGTCCCTTATTTCATTGTCTCTTCAAAAGCACTTCAAATAAATAAACTTAATTTGCAAGTGAAATGTAAAAATGGCTACACAGAAAACAATGGCAAGATTAGTAAAGACTGAAGCAAAACTCCTCCTGCAGCTCTACTGTAAATAAACCTATCAAATATACACTTTTATTGCCAATACTGAAAGATTGGCAAGAATGCCCAATGCTAGGATTGGAGATAAATATTTTTCTAGAAGAATATTTCCCTGTTGTTTACACTGTTGTACATTAACTTCCCAAAATGGAGAGCATTCATTAGCGTATATTATCCTCAGTCCCATTTTAAGCCAGGTGGCATTAGTATGTCAATCTTGACATTGAGTTCTAATCTATTAAAGATATGAATCTCAAAAATCAGAAGTATGTCAAGACAGCATTTCCATCCACCAGCTGCAGAAATCTAACTGCCTCAACACGTCGGAGAAAGAAAACTCAAGTATATTTTGACATTTCATTTTGAAACCTAAGGGGAGCCAAAGAATTTAGAAACATTTGTAGTAAATTGTACAAAAACAAACAACCCATAAAATATGAGCAAGTTTATACACAAAGTTGCCTATGCAAGTTTGTCTTTTATGGACCCCAGCAGCACAGCTGGCAAGGTGGACTAGAAGGCAACCGCAACCAATCTCTCTCAGTGTCTGTGGAAGAAAACATAAACTTCAGGAATAAGTTGAGATCTCCTTTTTAACTACCGCAGGAATACTGCAGAAATTCTTGAAAGCTCATGAGTTACAGATTCGGTCACTTATAAATAATAAATATTATTTACGTAAAAAGCATTTTTTTCTAATCTTGTATTTAACAGAGCTACTGTGAGCAACATTCAAGTAATCTAAGATCATAGCAATACAAAGTGAGCACAGACTCAGATAGATTTTATATACCAAATTTTGTAATTTCTGCTCATGCAAAAAGTCTAACCAAACCCTTTCCTTGGACTACCCCCAAATGTTATATTATTTGAAAGCCTCATGTCTGTAGGAAGAAAATATTAAATCATTTGAACACATGCTTTAAATAAAAAGAAATCGGCATGAAATGTGTGGTTCATGCATTACAAATGGCAGACAACAAAAAACATCAGTGCACAAGGCATAGCTGTAACTCGTTAGGTATTTTAATACACTACTGTAAGTTATGAAATCCTGAAGAATAAAACACTTTAAAAAGAAAACAGTGCAGGTTGTTACAGAAATCCTCTCAAACTGTTGTATGAGGTTTCTAAAGTCCAGGAACATGCTATCTGAGAGTCAGCTAAATTTATTTGTCATGCAACATCAGTTATTTCACTTCTGTATGCTTCAGCCTTTTATTTTTAATCTACTATACACATTTTCCTCAGTATTCAAAAAGATACACTGTTGTTCAAAAAGAAACAGACAATAAGAACAATTGGATCAATATCCGTTGAAAGCCTCAATCTTAAACAGAAAAACGCTTGGCCTTGTTAAGCTACATAGCTGTACACAGACATCCAGATTTGTACAGATTGATGCATTTGCCTCAGAAAACAAGCTTCCTGGCACATACTGCATGCATTAAAAATAAAAATGTGAACTATTTCATCTCAGAACAGGAAGATGAACATAGCGATTTGAAGCCTTGCACAAGAGAAGCTCTTGGAGTCAACAGTCCTAACTTCTCCCATTTTTAAGAATATAGTTCAGGTAGATGACTAGCACTAAGGTTCTTAGTCCCAAGCCAACTCCTGAATTACTCACACTTTTGATTCATACTTAACCTCACCTTGATATTTTTTCTTAGTAGTAGCAGAGTATTGCTTCTGTTTATAAATTTATGTCTCTACCACTACTAAAAATTAAACATACATGTACATCTTAGAAGCAGACTGCTTTAAGCAGAAAAGAAATTGCTAAATGAACTACAGGAAAAGAAACTCTTAGGATATCCTTAAACACAGTATTTACTAACAAACCTTATTTTGATTGAGAGAATCATTCCTTAGTCTCTGTTTGTTCTTCTGCAATTTACTGGGCATCATCTTTCCCGTTCTGAAGTCAAAACTGCTGAGATCAACAGTGTTTCCCAGGTATCTTGCCAACTGAGGCTTGCTTCTGAACTTCTTACCACTTGGACTAAAAAGAAGAAAACACTTTAGTATGTTTTGTTGTACAAAGGATACAACCTTGACTTCTTACAACAGGTTTGATACCTTGTTAAATATCTAAAAAGCTTCCATTATCTTTATTCCCTGTGGCATGTTCAGTGATGTGTTGATCAGTGATGGTATACCTGCCCATATCCACTCCCATCCTTTGCACAGGATTTAATTTCTGTGTCAGGTTGTTGGATGCTAGGATACACTACACCTTGGGGAGCTGGGTTAGCAGGACAGCTAAACCAAATTCCAGTATAAGAAGTATAAATGTCAGGCTGTGGCCAAGTGTGGGACCCTCTGCACAAATGGAAGGACTGCATGCAAGGTTTAAACTGACTCCTAGCTAAGGCCAACCTAGACTCAACAGCAAACCTTCTCCACTATCGAACAGCAAGGCATTGAAGAGACATGCAGAACTAGGATTTGAGGGGCCATGACATCTCTTAGCTATTCAGTCACTAAGACTGGTGAGCAAAGCCAGGTAAATAACTGAGCAACAAGCAACAAGCAGCAAGCAAGATGATACAGAATATGAAACAGGTCCAAAGCTGCAATTGTGTATGTAGATGCCAACATAACAAATGAAATCAGTTGTAGGGAAGTTATTTAAATAATCTTCATTTGAAATTATGGAATTATTATTACCCCAAAGTCCCAGCTGATGATTTCAATAACATCAGCAAATATCCAATTTTCAGTTATCCTATGAAAGTGGTATGCCTACTGATCTTTACATCACAGAACTTTCTATCCCCCATCTTTACTTCGTTCTCAAGCATCCCAAACACCATCACGCACATTGTGCATGCTGCCTGCACTAAATACACATTTAATCCATGTGTATTTTCACCAACCTCACTGGTGATTCCGGTAAACTTACTAACTAGTCTGCATGCCTTGCATGCAAGTCATTGCTAATAAGCACCTTATTGACAAGAAGATCCACAGTTCATTTCACTGTAAGGGACAATGGTGCTGTCCCCATACTTAAAAGCTCAGCAGAAAATTAAGTACCAAGACCTGCTATGTAAAACTCAGACTGCAACACCAGTTTGTGATAGTCTCTCAGTTGTGAAAATGGCCAAATACTCATCATGCGAAGTCAACAGTCCCTTGGTCTAATGCAAATTTCTATCCAATGAAACAAACCAAGTGTCAGAATCCTCCCAACTACTGAAACCCAAAAGGTTAACTGAGCTCAGAGAGTTTTTCTTTCTGCAGAAAACTACTGAAGATTTTTTTTTCCTCACTTTTCCAAAGTGTTTTTTGTTTGTTTTTAACTTAAAAACACCTTGAGGCAATAACTTCCCCACAGAATATGTACTGAATTCTGGGGGAAAAAAGCTAATTAAGCCAAACCTATTTCAAAGTCATTTAAATTAATCTAAAAATATGGAAAGACATAATTAATGAGAGGTAAAAGGTGGAAGAAAAATACCTAAAACAGATCACAGTCTGAAGCTAACCTCCTCAAGGATGGGTGTGGGAGGGAAAAAAAAACAAACCACCACACACATGTACACACACACCCCACCACAAAACTCTTTTCTACTTCTCATAAACCAAGAATTGAAACTATGCTATAATCCAAACTAAATACAACACCAGTTCTATTTTAGATAGTGGAGATTAACACCCTGGCTTGTTAACAGTAGGAAAAATTCTGCACTGAAGGTCAGAGACAGAGCAAGTCTTCTGTGGGGCAAGTAAATTTACTATTAAAATAATCTGACCCATTGTCTTTCATTCCTATTCAGGCACCTCAATGAGGAATTGGCCAGATGGTCGCATCCAGGGGGTAGTGGTCAATGGCTCAATGTCTGGATGAACACCAGAGACAAGTGGCCTCCCTCAGGGGTCCATATTGGGACCAGTACTCTTTAATATCTTCATCAGTGACATAGACAGTGGGATTGAGTGCGCCATCAGCAAGTTTGCAGATGATATGAAGCTGAGTGGTGAAGTTGAGATGCCTGAGGGACAGGAAGCTATCCAGAGGGACTTGGACAGGCTCAAGAGGTGGGCCCATGCAAACCTCATGAGGTTCAACAGGGCCAAGTGCAGAATCCTGCACCTGGGTCGGGGCAACTCCCAGTATCAATACAGGCTGGGGGATGAAGGGATTGAGAGTACCCCAGAGAAGAAGGACTTGGGGGTACTGGTGGATGAAAGATTGGACATGAGCAGGCAATGTGTGCTTGTAGCCCAGAAGGCCAATTGTATCTTGGGCTGCATCCAAAGGAGCGTGGCCAGCAGGTCAAGGGAGGTGATTCTGCCCCTCTGCTCTGCTCTGCTCTGCTCTGCTCTGGTGAGACTCCACCTGGAGTCCTGTGTGCAGCTCTGGAGTCCTCAGTACAGGAAAGACATGGACCTGTTGGAGAGGGTCCAGAGAAGGGCCACAAAAATGATCAGAGGGATAAAGCACCTCTCCTATGAGGAAAGGCTGAGAGAGTTGGGGTTGTTCAGCCTGGAGAAAAGACGACTCTGGAGAGACCTTATCGCGGCCTTTCAGTTCTTAAAAGGGTCCTATAAGAAAGATGGGGAAAGAGACTTTTGAGCAGGGCCTGTTGCAATAGGATGAGGGGTAATGGTTTTAAACTGAAAGAGAGGAGATTTAGGCTGGATGTAAAGAAGAAATTCTTTACTATGCAGGTTGTAAAACACTGGAACAGGTTGCCCAGAGAGGTGATGGATGTGCCATCCCTGGAGACATTCAAGGCCAGGCTGGATGTGGTTCTGGGCAACCCAATCTAGTTCAAGATGTCCCTGCTCATTGCAGGGGGTTGGACTAGATGACCTTTGAAGGTCCCTTCTAACCCAAATTATTCTATGGTTCTACAGGAAAAGCTTAGGATAAAATCTTGTCGAGAATTGCTGGCTGCCTAGCTAAATGCCCCTGCTTCCTAACAGGCTGGAAGGGGTGAATTTACTGAATAAAGCCTCCTGTTATGAATTGCTTTCCCAGCTTTCCTAATGAACATAAAACAGTGAATGAAAAGAAGAAAACAATGACTATAAGCAAACCCTGAAGTTGGTGTTAATATTCTCTGTTTCAGACCCTTTTTTAAAAATTAAAACATGTATACACTTGGTCATTTTAGCCCACAGCTAAGTAACTACTAAAAGTATATAGAAATTTGACATGTCCTCCTATTATATCCTATTTTTGGTACCAAAGATGAAACATGCTATCTTTCATTTTTTCCATATTACCACCTTCTCTTGTTCTGTAAGAAGCTAACAGACTGTGTCATCAAGGCAGCACTCTTTTTACTAGCTTTCAGCTTTCCTCTTCAGGCTCCTTGGAGAGAAATGCTTCACATACACCTCGAAGGAATCCAAAATTCCAGCAGTGAGCAGTTATCAGCCTAGCTTCACTAAAAAGTCTTCCTGTAGAACTCTGAAAACAGATATCACAAATAAAAGCAAACTTTATAAATACATCCAACATTCTTAAATTCTATTATTTACACATCTAACATTCTGGCAGTCTGTTTGTTTCGTTCAGTAATCCAAAAGCAAATCAAAACATATGATCCAATGCTCCATATTAGCATCTGCATGGACCATCGGCAGGGCTGGTATTAAAAGCTATTTCAACCCACAGCACAAAATCTACCATTTAACTTAACAGTGAAACTCTTAGCAGGGACACAGACTGCAATCCACTAGCAAAATACCTACTTTCACCTTAATTTCAGTGTTAAGAAGACATGCATTTTCATGCTGAGATTAAAAAAATAAAAATAAAAAATACAGAAATTAAAAAATAATCCAGGACAAAAAAGAAGCAACTGAAAACAGGCATTATTTTTTTTTACTAAAAAGTGTTTGACATTCTGTCCTTTAGCTTTTGCTTCCATGTTTTCTCACACTGGTGAGAAGGATAATAGACTTGATCTACCTGTCCTTGACCTGACATGGCAAGAGCAAACAGGGCAGGCAGAGAGGAATCCGTCCACCTCAGCTTTGGTTGCCACTTCAGTCAAGTACTTATTCTGGACTTTTTTACATTTCCCTTATTCCACCATTCATTCTCATTGTCCTACACCTTCTCAAGATGTTGCTGCCTCCTGCCAGCAATTGGTGACCACAGCACCTCCCTGTGTCCACTGAAGTGTGTCACTCCCACTACATTCGTATTGTTGTCAATATATCTTCTCCTCTTCAGTAGTGAACCAACTATCTGCCCTCTCTGACAAAAAGCAAAAATTGTATTTCTTAGTCCTTAAATGCAGTCTTCTATTCCTTGTTATTTTCATCCTAAATAATCCCCTTATCTTCAAAGTAATTCAATTTCTCCTGATTATTTTCTGATCCTCACTTGTTCTGATGCTGTCCCAGGTATGGAATTTGCTCATAATGCATACATAGCACACATCACTTGCACATGCCAGTGTCCTGGCTTCAGCTGGTATAGAGTTCATTTTCTTCCTAGTAGCTGGTGCAGTTCTGTGTTTTGGCTTTAGTCTGAGAATAATGCTGATAACACATCAATGTTTTAGTTGTTGCTCAGTAGCACTTACCCGGATCAAGGACTTTTCAGTCTCTCATGCTCTGCCAGTGAGGAGGGGCACAAGAAGCCAGGAGGGAGCAGAGACAGGACACCTGACCCAAAGTAGCCAAAGGGATATTTCATACCACAGCACGTCATGCTCAGTATATAAACTGGGGGGAAGGGACCAATCACTGCTCAGGTCAGGCTGGGTATCGGTCAGCAGGTGGTGAGCAATTGTATTGTGCATCACTGTTGTTTATTGTTTATTTTTCCTTTCCCCTTTTAGTTTTATATTCTCTCCCCTTGTTATTTCCTTTATCATTATCAGTAGTAGTAGTATTATATTGTGCTTTAGTTATTAAACTGTTCTTATCTCAAACCTCAGGTTTTACATTCTTTAGATTCTCCTCCCCATCCTGCCTTGGGGAAAGTGAAGGGGGGGTGTGAGCGAGCAGCCATGTGGTGCTGAGTTACCCGCAGGGCTTAAACCACGACAGCCAGTTAACAGATATTAATAAGATTGGTTCCAAGAACATCGTCCATGCAGCTCCATTAGTAGCCTACGACAACCAAGAAACTCTTATTTTATCATAACCTACTATTGTCTCCTCTTCACCCCACACCTAGTTTTAAAAAAAGTGTAGTATTTTCCATTCTCCAGCTTCAATTAAATCTAATGACACACAACTGAATATGAAGGTCACTGAAGTCCAATAGATTGCATAGCATTCCTTCTGCTTACTTCAGAACATTATTTTGGCACGAACTCTAAAATCTAGTGATTCTACTATGAAACTATATTTCATTGGATTCCATTTTCCACAAAAGCCCCTATCCTTAACTGTTCTTTATTTCAGAGTTTCAACAAGTTAATATGATGTCAAAATACTGGAGAAAGTATATGCTATGTGAGCCTTCTGGTTCAACCTCAGTAGCTAGCAACCAAAATACCCACTGGCCTTCCATTCAGTTTCAAGGATGCAATTTTTTCTCATGCTACCCAGACTCGTCATTTCATGTGTCAGACCTTCCCCCCATCCTAAGAGGGAGATGAATACATGAGCTGGAAGGATTTGAATAAACTCAAAACTTAATTTCCACCCCACCTTTATTAGTTGTCACATATATTCATTTTTTCACTACCAGTCCTGTAGTTGTTTCCATTTTCTACTCTGAAAGTGTAGGCTATCAAACCACTAAAGCAATGTCTTAATTTCTGAATCATTCCCAAATTATCTTCAATCTATAACCTGCTCCTGCTGCAAAGCTTTCTCTTACCTGCAGAGAAAGCTCCGTGAGGTAAAAGTCAAATAAAAGGCCCGGTTGCAGAGGCTTTATTTGAACATTTCTTAAATAATTAGTATACACGAATGGAAAAGAGTGAGGTTATAGAAACTATTTAAACCAGTATGTCTACATAAAAGCCTACTACTTAAACATCTTAGTTGAAACTAAGAAACAGCATGTTCTCTTTTTTTTTTCCCTAAAGGTGTTAAAACAAGTTTGAGTTCAAACTTAGTTATGAATCACAGAATGGTTTGGGTTGGAAGGGACCTTAAAGATCATCTAGTTCCAACCCCCCTGCCATGGGCAGGGACACCTTCCACTAGACCAGGTTGCTCAAAGCCCCGTTCAACCTGACCTTAAAAACTTTAAGGGATGGGGCATCCACAACCTCTCTGGGCAACCTGTTCCAGTGTCTCACCATCCTCACAGCAAAGAATTTCTACCTAATGTCTAATCTAAATCTACCCTCTGTCAGTTTAAAGCCATTCCCCCTTGTCCTATCCCTACACGCCCTTCTAAAAAGGCCCTCTCCAGATTTCTTGTAGGCTCCCTTTAGGTATTGGAAGACTGTTATAAGGTGTCCCCAGAGTCTTCTCTTCTCCAGGCTGAACAAGCCCAGTTGTCTCAGCATGTCTTCACAGGAGAGGTGCTCCAGCCCTCTGATCATCTTTGTGGCCCTCCTCTGGACTCACTCGAGCAGGTCCATGTCTTTCTTGTGTTGGGGGCCACAGTACTCTAGGTGGGGGTCTCATGAGAGCAGAGTAGAGGGGGAGAATCCCCTCCCTCAACCTGCTGGCCACGCTCCTTTTGATGCAGCCCAGCATACAGTTGGCTTTCTGGGCTGCAAGCACACACTGCCAGCTCATGTTGAGCTTCTTGTCAATCAACATCCCCAAGTCCTTCTCTGCAGGGCTGCTCTTCATCCGGTCTCCACCTGGCCTGTAGTTGTGCTTGGGATTGCCCTGGCCCAGGTGTAGGACCTTGCACTTCACTATCTTGAACTTCATGAGGTTTGTTGCTCTCAAGCCTGTCAAGGTCCCTCTGGATGGCATCCCTTCCCTCCAGTGTGTCAACCTCACCACACAGCTTGCTGTCATCGGCAAACTTGCTGAAGGTGCACTCGATCCCACTGTCCATGTCACTGACAAAGTTGTTGAACAGCGCTGGTCCCAATACCAACCCCTGAGGAACACCACTCGTCACTGGTCTCCACTTGGACATCGAGCTGTTGACCACAACCTCACAGGTAAGCTTAGGAAATGTGGGTTAGATGAATGGACAGTGAGGTGGACTGAGAACTGTCTGAATGGCAGAGTTCAAAGTGTTGTGATCACTGGAGTAGAATCCAATTGGAGGCCTGTACTCAGTGGTATTCCCCAGGGATCAATACTGGGTCCAGTCTTATTCAACTTGTTTTTCAACAACCTGGATAAAGGGCTATAGTGTACCCTCAGTAAATTTGCTGATGATATGAAGCTGGGGGGAGTGGCTGATACACCTGAAGGCTGTGCTGCCATTCAGCAGGACCTTGATAGGCTGGAGAATTGGGTGGAGAGAAACCTCATGAGGTTCAAGAAGGGCAAGTGTAGGGTACTGCACCTGGGGAGGAAGAACCCCAAGTACCAGTACAGGCTGGGGGCTGACCTACTAGAGAGCAGTTCAGCTGAGAAGCACCTGGGAGTGTTGGTAGATGATCAGTTGACTATGAGCCAGCAGTGTGCCCTTGCAGCCAGGAGGGCCAATAGTATCCTGGGGTGCCTCGGGAGGAGTATGGCCAGCAGGTTGAGGGAGGTGATCCTCCCCCTCTACTCAACTGTGGTGAGTGGTACTGTGTCCAGTTCTGGGCTCCTCAGTATGAGAAAGACAAGGAGCTACTGGAGGGGGTCCAGAGGAGGGCCACAAGGATGATCAGCGGTCTGGAGCATCTTATGAGGAGAGATTGCAGGACCTGGGCCTGTGTAGTCTAGAGAAGAGAAGACTGAGAGGGGATCTCATTAATGCATATAAATATCTCAAAGGTGGGTGCCAGGAGGATGGCGCCAGACTCTTTTCAGTGGTGCCCAGCAACAGAATGAGGAGCAATGGCCATAAACTAAAACACGAGCAGTTTCACCTCAACATGAGGAAGAACTTCTTTATGTTGAGGGTGGCAGAGCACTGGAAGAGACTGCCCAGGGTGTTTTGGAGTCTCCTCTGGAGACATTCAAAACCTGCCTGTACATGTTTCTGTGCAACCTGCTCTAGGTGGCCCTGCATTGGCAGTGGGGTTGAACTCCAGAGGTCCCTTCCAGCCCTAATGATTCTGTGATTCTGAGAGTGTGACCATCCATCAAATTCATGCAGTGCGGGACAGTGTCAAATGCCTTGCACAAGTCCAGGTAGATGATGTCAGTTGCTCTTTCCTTATCCACCAGTGCTGTGGCCCCATCGTAGAAGGCCACCAAATTTGTCAAGCACGATTTGACCTTAGTGAAGCCACGTGGGCTGTCACCAATCACCCCCTAATTGTCCATGTGCCTTACCATATTTTCCTGGAGGATCTGCTCCATGATCTTGCCAGGGGACAAGATCTTCTCTATCAGTTGGAGAAGGAAACAGTCATCGATGCATTCCAGGAGCATCCTGGATTGCCTGTGCCCTGCTATGCTGTCCCTCCAACAGATATCAGGGTGGTAAGTCCCCCATGAGGTTCAGGGCTTGTGAACGTGAGGCCACACCTATCTGTCTATAGAGGGCCTCATCCTCTCAGTCTTCCTGGTCTGGTGGCCTGTAGCATTCCCCCACCATAATGTCCCCTGTCCCTGCCCTCTCTTTAATCCTGACCCATAAACTCTCGGTCAGCTCCTCATCCATCCCCAGGCAGAGCTCTGCGCACTCCAGCTGGTAGCTGATGTAGAAGGCAACACCCCCTCCTCTTATTATATAAGAAGGAGAAAAATGACTGCTACAGCTGAACCCAGGACAAAGTCAGAAGCAATATGCCTTGTTTACTGATGGGTCCTGCCATACTGTGGGAAAGCATCGGAGATGGAAGGCAGCTGTGTGGAGTCCCCTGTGACAAGTTGCAGAAACTACTGAAGGAGAGGGTGAATCGAGTCACTTCGCAGAGATGAAAGCCATCCAGCTGGCCTTGGACATTGCTGAACAAGAAAAATGGCCAGTACATTATCTCTATACTGACTCATGGATGGTGGCAAATGCCCTGTGGGGGTGGTTGCAGCAATGGAAGCAGAGCAACTGGCAACGCAGAAGTAAACCCATCTGGGCTGCTACATTGTGGCAAGATATTGCTGCCCTGGTGCAGAACCTGGTGGTGAAGGTACACCACGTAGATGCTCATGTACCCAAGAGTTGGGACACTGAGGAACACCAGAACAACCAACAGCTGGATCAAGCTGCTAAGATTGAAGTGGCTCAGATGGATTTAGATTGGCAACATAAGGGTGAATTATTTTTAGCCTGGTGGGCCCATGACACCTCAGGCCATCAAGGCAGAGATGCAACATACAGATGGGCTCGTGATCGAGGGGTGGACTTAACGATGGACACTATTGCCCAGGTTATTCATGAATGTGAAACGTGCTGCAATTAAGCAAGCCAAACAGTTAAAGCCTCTCTGGTATGGAGGACGATGGCTGAAGAACAAATATGGGGAGGCCTGGCAGATTGACTATATCACACTCCCACCGACCCGCCAAGGCAAGCGCTATGTGCTTACCATGGTGGAAGCAACCACCAAGTGGCTGGAAACATACGCCATGCCCCAACCACTGCCCGGAACACTATCCTGGGCCTTTAGAAACAAGTCTTGTGGTGACACGGCACCCCAGAAAGAATTGAGTCAGACAATGGGACTCATTTCCAGAACAACCTTATGGACACTTGGGCCAAAGAGCATGGCATTGAGTGGGTATATCACATCCCCTACCATGCACCAGCCTCTGGGAAAACTGAACGGTACAATGAGCTGTTAAAAACTACGTTGAGAGCAATGGGTGGAGGGACTTGCAAACATTGGGATACACATTTAGCAAAAGCCACCTGGTTGGTCAACAGTAGGGGATCTGACAACAGGGCTGGCCCAGCCCAATCAGAACTTTTACGTACTGTAGAGGGGGATAAAGTTCCTGTGGTGCACATAAAGAATTTGTTGGGGAAGGCAGTCTGGGTTATTCCTGCTTCAGGTAAAGGCAAACCCACTCGTGGGATTGCTTTTGCTCAGGGACCTGGATATACTTGGTAGGTAATGCGGGAAGATGGGGAAGTCCGATGTGTACCTCAAGGGGATTTAATTTTGGGGGGAAACAGCCAATGAACTCAACTATATGCTGTTGCCTGCTATATAACACTTCTATAGCCCATGAGCTGGATGCCCATCCCTGCCACTCTGGGCTTTGAAAAGAATATATGTGCTGTCATGATCATCAGCGGAGAATAAAGTCATGGGAAAAGCCAGCAGGAGCAGAACTGTCCTCAGGTCACCATCGACTGACCCTGACTTCCCTCTGATCATCACCCCAATAAAGAATGAACTTTGATGAAACCAGACGAGCTCAGCAGTGACCAGATGAGTTCAGCAGTGTCGTCAGCAGGCAACAATCCAACACTACACACTGTCTCTCCTGCCCTGAAAGACTGTTACAACAGATGGAGCCTGACATCATGGACTGAATGAATTCAGCAAACTTTATAGTGATGGTCCATGGACTAAGGAATGATATCTCTGTGTGTGTGTGTGTGTATGTGTGTATGTACATATATATTTATATGAGACAAAAAGCGATGGTATATTGAAAAATATAGGATCTGATCATGACATGAACGGTATGGAATAAGGGGTGGATACTGTCCTGGGTTCAGCAGTAGCAGTCATTTTTTCTCCTTCTTAGTAGCTGGTGCAGTGCTGTGTTTTCAACTTTAGTCTGAGAACAATGCTGATACCACACCAATGTTTTTAGTTGTTGCTAAGTAATGCTTACTCCGACCAAGGACTTTCTCAGTCTCATGCTTTGCCAGGGAGGAGGGGAAGCCGGGAGGAAGCAGAGACAGGACACCTGACCCAAAGTGGCCAAAGGGGTATTCCATACCACAGCATGTCATGCCCTGTATATAAACTGGGGGGAGTCACCTGGAAGGCCCAGATCGCTGCTTGGGTCAGGCTGGGTATTGGTCGGCGGGTGATGTGCAATTGCACTGTGCGTCACTTGTGTTTATTGGGGTTTTTCTCCCTTTCCTCTTTTAGTTTTATATTCTCTCCCCTTGTTATTTCCCTTATCATTATTATTATTGGTGGTAGTAGTAGCGGTTTTGTATTATACCTTAGTTACTGGACTGTTCTTATCTCAACCCGCGGGATTTATATTCTTTCAATTCTCCTCCCCATCCCTTTGGGAGCGGGGGGGAAGAAGGTGGGGGAGTGAGCGAGCAGCTGCGTGGTTCTGAGTTACCGTCTCGGCTTAAACCATGACAGTCCTACATTCAGTATCATGATTTTTAATGTACTACTCCCTAGATCAAATAAGTTTATAGTACTAAATATAGTCATTCTCTCCTTCCTCAGCCTCTACTCCAGAAGAATTAAATTTTTCTCCATCACCATTAACAAGCATTGTGCAAACCGAGCCAGGCCTCTGGTGTCACCTGTGCAAGCCTACTGTCCTCAAATCAAGACACACATGGCAATCTATTTCTTCTGACTGCTTGGATAAAAATAAGGAACTGGAGGCTTAAGTGAATTATTCTAAAGATGTACAAACTTAAAATGCAGTGGACATTTTTGTCATTGTCCTACAACTGCCAAAAAAGTGAGGTATTACTCTTTAAGTAGTCAGGCCAAATCCTGACTATGCAGGCTTTTAGGGAATATTAGTCTGTATAAGGCACACAAACCAAACCCCACTTTGTACCCAATTCCATATTTTAACAATGTAGTATTTATTAACATTCTTTTTTTTTTTTTTTCCTCAACAGAACTAGAGTGACATAACTCTTTTGAATGTATTTGGCCTGCTCTACTTACTGGATCAAACCAGATTTTTAATTTGTTTTAAATATAGCAGTGCTGAAATCTGCCTCATAGCTATAACAGAATGAAAATAAAATACAAAAAAATAAAAAAAATTAAAAAAAGATAAATTTCCTATGCCAGTCCTGCCTGCAACCATAAAACCATTTTTTTTATTTGTTTCACTTTGGTTGTGCAGAAGTAGTCCTGTCACTGAACAGAAGTTATTTCTCTAGACATAAATGACTATTTTCCCAAACCTGTAATCTGTAACGAAATCAACAAACTCTAAGCTATGAGTTGTCTGGTAAGGTTTTAGTTTCAATTTTGTGGAGTTTTTTTGGCAGATCTGCATCACTGCTAACCATGCTGGAAGGCATCCTAAAATTTGAAACATTTATTCCTACCTCTTTCCCACATTTAAAAGACAGAATTCTGGAGTCAGTGGTGAGCAGATTACAGTCTTGCATCTTCAACAAAAATTGTGTTAAAGAGTTTCTTAACAGGGTTTTAGGCAACGGCAGTGGCAAAATCTGAAGGATGAAGGCTCGGATCACAGAAGGGGCTAACCTCAAAAGCTGCGTTCTGATCTAGTCCAGTATTTGTGAAGTATTTCCACCACACCCCTCTTTTAATAGCTTTTTTATGTTAATCACAAAGGTCAGAAGACTCGTGGATATCTGTGAATAGGGGAAAAAAACATCTTCCTAGAAACTACTGGAAGTGTTTAACTGAGCAACTGGTTCGCATCTTCCTAAAGTATGACATGGTAAAAATACCATAAAGCAGCCCTGAAACAAGCAAGTTTCAAAATTCAAATAAAGTAGATTGCAACAGGTATTAATCTGGCAAGAGTCATTCTTAATTACTATTAGCATTATTTAGACCATCACAGTAAATGAAGCTTTGTCCAACCCCTTTTGGGTTTTTTTTTTCTAGCCTTAAGAAATCATAAAGACATAAACCTCGGGTTTTTAGTCAGCTAAGGTGGCCTTAATGAACTTAATGAGGTTACATATCGTTCTTTGCAAAGCAAACATCTGCAAATCCTAGAACTTACTGCATTTTTCCCCATATTTTCATAGTTTAATTAAGGGTCTGTAATACATAAAACGCTGACACCCCTACATTCTGATGGGACAAATGTGGCTAAACTGTGTGGCTAAGCATTTTTAAAAGAGGTCATTCTGAGCAAATAGCTGAAGTTACTTGGGCCTTCTACGTTAAATATATTCCAACAGAGTCAGCAGTGACTGTCTGGCTTGAGAAAAGTCTGGCATTTAATTCTGGAAAGAATAATCCTCTGCAGAGAAAGTTCAATTTAGCAATCTATAGAAAACCAGGAGCCCTCCAGAAAACAGGATTCAAACTGTGGGCTCGAGTGCAATCTTTCAGACAGGCTTCACGAGGCAGCACTGAAGAAAGGAAAGGAAGCTGCAGAGAGACAGATAGATGACAGATGCTACCCAATCATCTGCCACAATATTAGCATACGGTTGGGAGCACAAGTCAGACAAAAGTGGCAAGACAAAACCAGAATCTGTCTAAAAAAAGTTTTCAATCGGATTCATTCAAAAAGCTCACAGAAAATCAACATTCCTCCTCTACATCTAGCAATCCTTTTATCAGACATTTAATTTTCCTCAGCAGCAACACGTGATGGGTCAAACAATGCCATACTCAACACCAACAGAAACCAACTTTGCTGTTAGCTGGCATCAGAAAGGGAGTGAGCATGACTTCCTGCTCCTCCAGCCAAGCAGCAGAAAGACTGAATCCATTCACTGCAGCAAAAGGAGACTGCTAGGCCTGCTCAGAAACAGCAACATTAGGGAGAGGTTTCAAGTGTGGCTCATCAGAGGCATAGAGAGCTATAAATAGAGGTGCTGTGGGCAAGGGGTTAGCTGTTGCAGAAGACAGCTTCCTCTGCTGTGCAGCAGGCTGGACTTACAGAAGTGCAGCCTAAGAACGAGACTTCAGAATTTACTTGATTTCTGCCTTGATTTCGGTTTCTGAAAGCAAGCGGGAGGGCGAAACAAAATTAGGTTGATGTTGCTTCTCTTGGTTTTACTATAACCTGTGCAGTAGCAATTAGAACATTTAGCAGTGGCAAGACTTCTCCAATTTTCACATGCTCTCATTTTTGCTAAAATTTCAACTGTTATTACTAATGGTAAGCTTCCTCATGACTTCGGGGGGGGGAGGGTGTCCCCAGCAAATGACCTATTTTGGTAGGGCATCTTGGGTAAGATTATGGCAATTCTGACTTGGTTTGAATGCACGGGGGTGTGCTCGTTAGACTGACCCTGCTCTGCTGAACAACAAGGCTCTAGAGGGTTCTCACGGGCCAGTGTGCAGCAGCACTAACACTTGCCTCCCTAAGGAAAACCGGGCCGAGGGGCTCCTTACAAGCCCGGCTGTCCGCCCTACACTTGGCCAGCCCCATGCCAGTAGTCGCCCAGTAGTGGCAGAGAACCGTGGGGCATGGCTACAAGCAACCGGCGGCTCCTCCCGAGCAAGAGGTACGGCTGCCGGCCCGGAGCTTCTGCACCGGCGGCAGAAGGAACTCCGGCCCGGGGAGTCTGGCCTCCAGCCCGCCCTGCGGGCGTGACCAGCCGATCGCCGCCGCCGCCGCCCCAGGTTGGGCTGCTCAGGGCGCTACCCGAGGAACGACGCCCGTCCACCCCCTCCTCTCCCTGCACCCACGCTCTCCTCAGCACCGCCTTGAGGGCAGCTTCCCCCTAACGGCCCCTGTCAGCGGCTCCTGACAAGAAGCGGTGGGAGGGCACCGGCCCCACCCCCCTGACAAGGGAAGCCGCGGCGGGAGGGCACTGGCCTCGCCTCCTGACAGGCGGGCGTGCGGAGACCGGCCCCCTCCTCCCACCGGCCCCCTCCTCCCACCGGCCCCCGACAGGCGGACGGCAGGAGCTGATCGAGGCTCCCAGCCGCTCCCAGCAGCCGAGCAGTGGCGAGAGGGAGCGGCGCCTCCTTGGCAGGCAGGCGGCGGGAGAGGACCGGCCCTCTAACAGGTGGGCCGGCGGGAGCGGACCGGGACTCCCCGCGGCCCCTGACAGACGGGCAGTGGGAGGGGACCGGGAGGGCACCGGGACCGGCCCCAACGTTCCCCGCCGCCCCTGACGAGGGGGGAACTAGGGGAGCAGGTGGCGGCCCCGGGGTGCGGGGCCGGGGAGGGGCGGAGGAGCGCTGGCGCTGATCCCTGCCCGGGCCGGCCCCGTCCCGCTGGGGGAACGGACTGTCACGGTCCGGGCGGTCCCGCCGGCACGTACCTGAAGTAGTATACATCACTCTTGCCGGCGCTGAGGCCCGACTTGCGGATCACCTCTTCCTTCTTCCAGCCCGGGGGCAGCGCGGGGCAGTCCATCCTGCCCTGCTTCTCCATGCACCGGGCGCGGGGCCCGAGGAGGAGAGACGAGCGGAGAAAAAGCTCGCCCGACCTCCAGCAACAAGAGCCTTATTGTTCCCAGACACGGCCAGGGCCGGGACAGCCTGGCGATGGCGGCCGCGGCGGACTGCTCGAGGCCAGGAGTGCGGGCTGCGCGCGCATCCGGCGGAGCGGTCGCCCGGCTCCCGCTTCCGCGGCCGAGCCCCGGAATCCGTGTCAGCGGCCTAGAGTTAATACAGCACAAGAATTAGTATAAAACTTGTAAATTTTATTTTGTTGTAATATCTGTTTATTACTATGGATTTTTTTTTTTAATGGTGACATCACATGTAAGGCGGCTGGTGATTTTTAATCTGTTCATTTACTGTCTTTGCAGCAGGCCAGAACAAGTCTGTATTGGCAAGAAGCGCAGTGAGCAGTGATTGTGCATGTTGACTTGGACTGTTTTTACACACAAGTAGAAATGATCTGTAATCCTGAGTTAAGAGACAAGCCTTTAGGTATGAGTTACTTCACTGTTAATTTGGGGATTATGTGTATTCAGGCAGAAGAAACTAAGGACATGCCTCTGTGGTAAGATACACCACATCCAGAGTGAGCAAGGTGCAGTGTAGACGCCATGTAGCTGTACCTGCAAGATTAATAAATCCTCTTGATCACAAGTACAGGCACTTGCCGACATGTCTGAGTGGTTCTGGGGATTGAAGCTGGTTTGTAACGTATGTGGGCACAGTGAGGACTGAGCTCCACAGATGAGCCCGAGCCTTTTGACGTAGTCATGCTTAAAGCACGCTTTATTCCGTCCGGAAGTTAAGAAGGATTGTGAGGCAGGCAGAAGTGTCTATGATCAGTGGAGAAAGTACATTGTAAAATGACTGTTACATAAAGAGAACTTTCATGGGTAAGATTGCCTGAAAAGGCACCAAATTAAGAGTAATATTACAGTGGGGAAAAATATCTATAAGGTTTTAAAATGTTCTTACCATCTAAATCTAAATCAAGAGATCTGTCCTTCTCACAGTCTTGTAAAATAAGATTTGTGTGGGTTTGTTTGCTTGTTCTGCAATATTGTGTTCGGATCAAAGCATATGCTTTGCAGCAGCACATAAGTCCTGTGGTCGTCTGTGAAGTACTGAGAAATCTAAAGTTTAAAAACTATTTAACCTTTCTTTTTAGGTGTGCATCAGAAATACATTGTAATTACCTGTAACTATGAAGACAGAAAACTTGGAGTTAATTAAGAAACTGATGTCTGTCAAGGATGCTAAAGAGAAGTGTCCTCAGCTGGTGCTGGTTAATGGAGAAGATCTAACTCTGTACAGGGAAATGTCCTACAAGGTTACAGGTACACAATTAACAGTTTTTTCAGTAGAGGACAAACACTTTCTATTAAACTCTGTGTGCACGTGCACTTGTCTGCAATAGTATCTGACATTTTCCTGCTCTAAAAGTTCTTACTACAATGAGCCTCCTACCATGGCAATAATATCTAGTTGTACGCTATAAGTATTTCATTAAAAAAGCTATCAGACTTGGTTGCAGCCTGGGTCAGACACGACAAATGGATCATACTGATGATGTTATACGGGATCTGTATGCTATATTAGGATTATGCCCATGTAATTCTTATGAACAATTTTTCTTATTTAAATACTGACTGCAGTAATGTATTTCCAAATGTGAAGCAGTGGAGGACAGAAAGCTGAAGCCTTTGAGTGCGTGAACTTCTCCAGTGTATCTTAATTAAATTATTTGCCAGCATTGTCATCGATTACTGCTTTTGTCATTAGCAGGGTTAGCAGGTGAAATAGTAATGACTTAAAAGCGAAAGCCTGCCTAGCTGGGAAATGGGTTTCCTTAGGAGAAAGTACTGCAGAGGTTAAGAACTATAATTTTGAAAAGAAACGAGGAAAGAAAGAAGAGATTTGGGGAGAAGAAAAGCAGATGACAGAGGTAGTTGTGGGATGAAAAAATATTCCTCTTGTTCACCTTTGCTAAAATAAGTGCCTTATTGTTTTATCTAGAAGAGTTTCTCTTCATGCAAGCATCCTACTTGAATCCATGGGAAATCAGCTAAGGATTGATGCAGACATAAAACCTCATGTTATTAGTTGTATGCATGTTATCCTTGAGTATCTTTTCCTCCTAGAGCTGTTGGGGGAATTTTGTTCACTGGTAGAAAGGCTTGGGTTTGATGACTAAACCAGCTACAGCAAAGTGGATGTTCTGGAGTCTGTGTGTCTGGCCACGTGTACAACGACTAAGTTGTGAGTTAAACATTCTTCTTGTTGAAAAATAGGGTAATCGTTTGTGAAGGTCAGTACAAAGTGTCTGTCTGCTTCTAAGTATTGTCCGGAGCTGAATAGCTGGAAACTTGCAGTGCTCTGTGCTTGGTTTCTGTATTTGAGAGTACATGTATCTCAAATGCTAATCAGCATCCAATTAGATTGTATGAAAAATAAATCCCTGGTAGATAAACATGTACAGTGATTTGGGGGAACAGATTTTCACCCTCTTTTTTTTTCTTCAAAGTATTTTACTGTAGTAAGACATAGAATTTTGTTTCTGCTTGAGTGTTGTTGTCAATCGGCAAAATTGAATATTTTTAAATGAATAGAACCCAAAAAAGGAGAGTAAATTTTTGCTACAGCTATTAGGTCAGGAATAGACATACTGAGACTGAAGTAGCTAACTGAGCTGCTTTGTACATTGTCAACCGCGAATGCAGTAGCTATGCCGTGATACTCCTTTCATGCATTAGGAAGGAAAGCAGTTGGATTTTTCCTGGACTTTGAGCTATTGTGATGGCTTTGAATATGGTTTGGAGAGGAGGGAACTGCCTCAATAACCCTTCCTCATTTGGCATTTGCATGGGAGCAACAAAGGCTTAGCTAGAAGGCAGCCCTCTAAATTAAAGATTTGTAAATCTCTACTTTGGTTACATTGGTACAAGAATCCGTGATATTTAGCACTTTTCTTTGCCATCTCTTAATATATTGTATATTATATTTTAAATACTCCCTAAACATTATGCTTCCTGGACAGTATGCCCATGGTTTTGGCCAGCAGCAGTCCCCCTTTTACCAGGGTTTTGGGGAGATAGAAGTGAGGTTAAACTTGGATACAGAAGCCATGGCAATACCACTTGACCCATGAGATCGTACTTTCCTGTACTGCTTTAATGCAATGTAAAAAGTACCTAAATCTACAGAATTAGCTAACTAGGTGACTGTTTACATACTGAACACCACTTTCTTTTCCTTTGCAGCTATCAATTTGCACGATACAATGCATGTGAGACTAGTTACCGGATCTTAGGTTGCAGAAGAGTTCAGGGAAGCCATATATGCAAAGCTGAGCCTTACCAGCTTCACAGGAGTGGCCTCTAACTAGTATCTGGGACCTTTAAACCAAACCAGCAAACGGTTGTTCTGCTTGAAAGCTGTTGAGCTCTAACACGCGGCCTGGATCGCATCCAAAAAGTGCCTGGTAGATATGGTGCTATGAGCGCAGAGGGAGAGCATATTGACAGCTCTGAAGGTGATAAGAAAAAATACTGAAAAATTTATAAACTGAAATAATTTAAAAATCTAGTACTTGCGAGCAGGCAGAGGGGTGTATAGGTGTATGTTCAGGGTGCTTTCTTTTTTTCATAAACTGTTCAAGTTTTGTTTAGCAGGAGGAATGAAAGGACTTCCGTGTTCTTAATTTTCAGTTGTGTTGCAGCACTTTACAAGATACCTTCAAAAATATTAAAATCTCTGCTTATTTTTACTGAAGCATGTGGTCAATACTAGGTTTTCAATACAGACTTTTTTAAACTTGCCAATTAGAAACCTACTGACAGTTATTAAACCAGTCTATTGGAGCCTGATAGAATGCTCTGAGGAAGTATTTTTCCTAATTACTCTACACCGGCACCATGCTGTTGGCCAGGAAGCATCGATGTAGGCGACAGATGCAGGCAGACTGTTGCTGTGTCCCAGTGTGGCTTTTCTAATGGCAGATTCTAAAACTCAAATAAAAGCACATCAAAAGCATTGCTGAAAAGCTTGCATTGCAGTAGTGAAAATAATCGTTGTGGGTGAGCATTTTTTATATAATTTTTTTTTCCTGTGTATTTTTAGCATACATTTTATGTAGGCATTGGGTACAAAGCTACCAAATATCTTGAAACGTTGGGTGTTAAGAGCATGCGTGATCTCCAAGCATTTCTGCTTGCCGTGTTAGAAAAGGAACTAGGTGTTTCTGTTGCCCAGCATATCCAAAAACTCGGCTACGGAGAAGATGACTCCCCTGTGACTCCATCAGGCCCTCCTCAGGTACAAATATTGCTCTGAAGTACTTGATAGAGAGCAAAAACTTTGCTTTTGGTTTTATACAGCTTTGCTGGACTAACCAAAACAACGCATTTTTGTATGTATTCTCTAGTACAACTCAATTTAGTGAGCAATTATCCTGAAATTCTGTTGAATTGTTGTTGGCATGTCAAAGATATCTTGGTGTTAATTCTACACACTTAATTGATACTTTTTTTTTCCTCTTCAGAATTTTTCAGTAAATATAAAACTGAAACGACTAATTTTATTTTTTTTTTATTAGTCCATTAGTGATGAAGATTCCTTTAAAAAATATTGATCAGAAGTGGAAGTTAAAGAGAAAATTTAAGAACTGCTTCCTAACCTATTAGACAGGCGACTTCAGTAGCTCTTTTTGATGACTGGGATTGTGACTTGAAGGGACTTGGAGCATGTGTTAGGTTTGTCTCTTACTCTGCATTTCCTCTCTCAGCAAAATGCATTTATAGGGACAGCACCTGCCTCTCCAACTTCCCCTTGAGTCTTTTTTTTCCCCAATTCATGGATTATCCTGCTCCTTCACCCCACTTCTCTCTTGCTCCCATCTTTTCTCTTGCACCCCAGTAGCTGCCAGCCTTTCCATTCCTATGCAGCTTCTCTGATAAGGAGCTTTGCAGGTTCCATTTGCTGATCCTCCTCCATCGCTTTGGTTGTGCTTCACAGTATTTAGTTCATCTTCACTAATCTCCGTGAAGTGCAGGAGATAAACGGACAGCACGACAACCAATATGATTAAATGCTGACGCTTTATTAAGCCCAGATAGCTGTTTATATATTCTCCCTGAGTGTCCACACAGACCTTATACAATCCTAATTGGTTGAGCTTAACAAGACACGCATAGATACAGTTTATGATTGGCTAAAGCTTTCAGTTCACGCGAAGGCCTTATAAGTCCTTAAGTTTGCCAAGTTCTGCATTCCACATCTGGGAGTTGTTTTTCTTGAGCCAACTTTCTCATTCTGCCCCTGCGAGTGTCCTTTAGATGACCTTGATGCTAGGCCATGTCGTGGTTTGAGCCCAGCCGGTAACTCAGAACCACACAGCCGCTCGCTCACTCCCCCCCCCCCCCGTCTTCCTCCCCCCGCTCCCGGAGGGATGGGGAGGAGAATGGGAAGAATGTAACTCCCACGGGTTGAGATAAGACCAGTCCCGCAACTAAGGTATAACACAAAACCACTACTGCTACCACCAATGATAATAACGATTAGTGAAATAACAAGGGGAGAGGATACAATTGCTCACCACCCGCCGACCGATACCCAGCCCGACCCGAGCAGTGATCTGGGCCTTCCGGGTAACTCCCCCCGGTTTATATACTGGGCATGACGTGCTGTGGTATGGAATACCCCTTTGGCTAGTTTGGGTCAGGTGTCCTGTCTCTGCTTCCTCCCGGCTTCCCCTCCTCCCTGGCAAAGCATGAGACTGAGAAAGTCCTTGGTTGGAGTAAACATTACTTAGCAACAACTAAAAACATCGGTGTTATCAGCGTTGTTCCCAGGCTGAAAGTTAAAAAACACAGCACTGCACCAGCTACTAAGCAGGAGAAAAATGACTGCTATAGCTGAACCCAGGACAGTATCCACCCCTTATTCCATACCATTCACGTCATGCTCAGATCCCACATCTCTCAGCACACCATCACCCCTGTCCCATATATACACATATATATACACCCACACCCACACACAGAGAAAGATATCGTTCCCTAGTCCATGGACCAATCCCTGTAAAATTGCTGAACTCATCCAGTCCATGATGTCAGGCTCCATCTCTTGTAATAGTCTTTCAGGGCAGGAGGGACGGTACGTAGTGTTGGGTTGTTGCCTGCTGATGATACCGCCAAACTCATCTGGTCACTGCTGAGCTCGTCTGGTTTCCTCAAAATTCATTCTTTGTTGAGGTGATGATCGGAGGGAAGTCAGGGTCAATGGCTGGCGACCTGAAGATATCTAGCTGGTGGGCTATAAAAGTGTTATAGAGCAGGCAACAGCGTACAATTGAGTTCATTGGCTGTTTTCCCCCAAAATCAAATCCCCTTGAGGTACACATCGGACTTCCCCATCTTCCCGCATTACCCACCAAGTATATCCAGGTCCCTGAGCAAAAGCAATCCCACGAGAGGGTTTGCCTTTACCTGAAGCAGGAATAACCCAGACTGTCTTCCCCAACAAATTCTTTATGTGCACCACAGGAACTTTATCCCCCTCTACAGTATGTAAAAGTTCTGATTGGGCTGGGCCAGCCCTGTTGGCAGATCCCCTACTGTTGACCAACCAGGTGGCTTTTGGTAAATGTGTATCCCAGTGTTTGAAAGTCCCACCACCCATTGCTCTCAGTGTAGTTTTTAACAGCCCATTGTACCGTTCGATTTTCCCAGAGGCTGGTGCATGGTAGGGGATGTGATATACCCACTCAATGCCATGCTCTTTGGCCCAAGTGTCTATGAGGTTGTTACGGAAATGAGTCCCATTGTCTGACTCAATTCTCTCTGGGGTGCCGTGTCGCCACAAGACTTGTTTCTCAAGGCCCAGGATAGTGTTCCGGGCAGTGGCATGGGACACAGCGTATGTTTCCAGCCAGCCGGTGGTTGCTTCCACCATGGTAAGCACATAGCGCTTGCCCTGGCGGGTTGGTGGGAGTGTGATATAGTCAATCTGCCAGGCCTCCCCATATTTGTACTTCAGCCATCGTCCTCCATACCAGAGAAGCTTTAACCGCTTGGCTTGCTTAATTGCAGCACATGTTTCACATTCGTGAATAACCTGGGCAATAGTGTCCATTGTTAAGTCCACCCCTCGATCACGAGCCCATCTATATGTTGCATCTCTGCCTTGATGGCCTGAGGTGTCATGGGCCCACCGGGCTAAAAATAATTCACCCTTATGTTGCCAATCCAAGTCCATCTGAGCCACTTTAATCTTAGCAGCTTTATCCACTTGCTGGTTATTCTGGTGTTCCTCAGTGGCCCGACTCTTGGGTACATGAGCATCTACGTAGCGTACCTTCACCACCAGGTTCTTCACCCAAGCAGCGATATTTTGCCACAATGCAGCAGCCCAGATGGGTTTACTTCTGCGTTGCCAGTTGCTCTGCTTCCATTGCTGCAACCACCCCCACAGGGCATTTGCCACCATCCATGAGTCAGTATAAAGTACTGGCCATTTTTCTCGTTCAGCAATGTCCAAGGCCAGCTGGATGGCTTTCACCTCTGCAAACTGACTCAATTCACCCTCTCCCTCAGCAGTTTCTGCAACTTGTTGCAGGGGACTCCACACAGCTGCCTTCCATCTCTGATGCTTTCCCACAATACAGCAGGACCCATCAGTAAACAAGGCATATTGCTTTTCACTCTCTGACAGTTCATTATATGGTGGGGCCTCTTCAGCACGTGTCACCTCCTCTTCTGGTGACATCCCAAAATCTTTGCCCTCTGGCCAGTCCATGATGACTTCTAGAATTCCTGGACGACTGGGATTTCCTATTCGAGCTCGTTGTGTAATTAGTGCGGCCCACTTACTCCATGTAGCATCAGTTGCATGATGTGTAGAGGAGACCCTGCCTTTGAACATCCAGCCCAGCACAGGCAACCGGGGTGCCAGGAGGAGCTGCGCTTCAGTTCCAATCACTTCTGAGGCAGCTCGAACCCCTTCATAGCCTGCCAGTATCTCTTTTTCAGTGGGAGTGTAGCTGGCCTCGGATCCTTTCTATCCCCGACTCCAAAAGCCAAGGGGTCGACCTCGAGTCTCCCCTGGAGCTTTCTGCCAGAGGCTCCAGGTAGGACCATTCTCCCCAGCTGCGGTATAGAGCACATTTTTCACATCTGGCCCGGCCCGGACTGGTCCAAGGGCTACTGCATGAACTATTTCTCGTTTAATTTGTTCAAAGGCTTGTTGTTGCTCAGGGCCCCATTTGAAATCATTCTTCTTCCGGGTCACGTGGTAGAGAGGGCTTACAATCAGACTGTAATTTGGGATGTGCATTCTCCAGAACCCCACAACACCTAAGAAAGCTTGTGTTTCTTTCTTGTTAGTTGGTGGAGACATTGCTGTTATCTTGTTGATCACGTCTGTGGGGATCTGGCGGCGTCCATCTTGCCATTTTATTCCCAAAAATTGAATCTCCTGTGCAGGTCCCTTGACCTTATTCCGTTTTATGGCAAAACCGGCCTTCAGCAGGATTTGGATTATTTTCCTCCCTTTCTCAAAAACTTCTTCCGCTGTATCACCCCACACGATGATGTCATCAATGTATTGCAGGTGTTCTGGAGCTTGCCCCTGTTCCAGTGCAGTCTGGATCAATCCATGGCAGATGGTAGGGCTGTGTTTCCACCCCTGGGGCAGTCGGTTCCAAGTGTACTGGACGCCCCTCCAAGTGAAAGCAAACTGTGGCCTGCACTCTGCTGCCAAAGGGATTGAGAAAAATGCATTGGCAATGTCAATTGTGGCATCCCACTTGGCTGCCTTTGACTCCAGTTCATACTGAAGTTCTAACATGTCCGGTACGGCAGCACTCAATGGTGGTGTGACTTCGTTCAGGCCACGATAGTCTACTGTTAGTCTCCACTCTCCATTAGACTTTTGCACTGGCCATATGGGGCTATTAAAGGGTGAGCGGGTCCTGCTGATCACTCCTTGGCTCTCCAGTCTATGGATCAGCTTATGGATGGGAATCAAGGAGTCTCGGTTGGTGCGATATTGCCGCCGGTGCACTGTTGTGGTCGCAATTGGCACTTGTTGTTCTTCGACCTTCAGCAACCCCACAACAGAAGGATCCTCTGAGAGACCGGGTAAGGTGGACAGCTGCTTCATTTTCTCCATCTCCAAGGCAGCGATACCAAAAGCCCATCTATACCCTTTTGGGTCTTTGAAATACCCTCTCCTGAGATAGTCTATGCCAAGGATGCATGGAGCCCCTGGACCAGTTACAATGGGGTGCTTTTGCCACTTCCTCCCAGTCAGGCTGATTTCAGCTTCCGGCATAGTTAACGCTTGGGATCCTCCTGTCACTCCAGAAATACAAATGGGTTTCACCCCTTGATACCTTGATGGCATCAGAGTACACTGTGCACTGGTATCTACTAGAGCCTTATACTTCTGTGGGACTGATGTGCCAGGCCATCTGATCCACACAGTCCAGTGAACCCGGTTATCCCTCTCCTCCACCTGGCTGGAGGCAGGGCCCCTCTAATAGTGATCACAAAATTCTCCACTTCTGTCTTGTAGAAAGGGATTAGTATTCCTTATCACAGGAGCTGGAGTAAAATCAGCTCTTCCACTCCATCTGGGAAACTGCTCGCCAGAGACTGGAGCAGCAGCTTTCCTGGGAGGATCATCCTTGACCATTGTTCTCCTCTTCAGTTCACGCACCCGTTGCTCCAGAGCTGAAGTAGGTTTTCCATCCCACTTTCTCATGTCTTCTCCATGATCCCGCAGGTAAAACCATAGGGTGGCCCGTGGCGTGTACCTCCTATATTTTCTTTCTCGAGCAGTAGGGCGCCTTCTGTTAATAGCTGAGACATGGGTTGGTACGCGTGGAGAGCTGGATAGATCGGATAAATCGTCTCTCAATTGTTTGAACTCCTGGGACAGTTTTTCCACAGCTGAAATGATGGAAGGGGTGAGATTGTCTTCGAACTCTCGGAGTTGACGAATCAGGCAATCCACTGTTGGTGATAGTCCGTCATTCCAGGTCATTGATGCCAATGTGTGGGCATATGATGATGGCGCACTCCGTGTAAGTTTCCGCCACATGGGTCGTGTACATTCAACTTCCTCTGGATCTACGGATGTGTTCCTGGAATCCGGCCTACGATAGATCATCTCTATAATGGCTGATTCCCTCAGGGACTGGATGCCTTTCTCTATCGTGGTCCAGTTGGCTGAGCGATTCGTAATATCGTCTTTGTAGGGAAACCTTTCCTTCACAGCTGCCAGGAGCCGCCTCCAAAGACTGAGGGCTCGCTTCTCTCTTGCAATCGCTTTGTCAATTCCTCCTTCCTTAGCAAGTGATCCCAGCTGCTTGGCTTCCCTACCTTCTAGATCGTTACCGTCAGCCCCATTGTCCCAGCACCGGAGCAACCAGGTGACAATGTGCTCCCCTGGAAGACGGGTGAAATCTTTTCGCATATTCCATAGTTCGGTTGAGGTCCGGGGTCGAGAAGTGACCTCTTCTTCTTCTTCCTCTTCCTCTGACCCACGTAGTAGTAACTCTTGTTCAGGTGCTGTTGCATATAGTAATGGCACTGGGTCTTCATCTTTCTTCGCTTCGCGGGTTGCTCTTTGTGCCTCTCCTTTGCTTTTGCTTACAGGGGCAACAGACATTGTCACAAACTGGACATTTGGTTTAGCTGCAGTGTTTGTCACTGTGGTTGGAGTGGCTGCAGTGTCTGCCACTAGGATTGGAGTGGTTGCAATGTCTATTGCTGGGGTTGGTGCAGCTGTTGTGCTTGGGAGTTGAGTAACCGCAACAGCTGCATTATCTGTTGCTGTCGGGGTTTGAGTAGCTACTGTGCTTGTCACTGGGGTTGGTGTAGCTGCGGTGCTTGGAGTAGCCATATTGTCTGTTGCTGTCGGGGTTTGAGTAGCTGTTGTGCTTGTCACTGGGGTTGGTGTAACTGCTGTATTTGAAGTTGGAGTAGTTGCGTTGTCTGTTGTGGTCAGGGTTTGAGTAGCTGTTGTGCTTGTCACTGGGGTTGATGTAGCTGCTGTACTTGGAGTAGCTGTGTTGACTGTTGTGGTCAGGGTCTGAGTAGCTGCTGTGCTTGTAGTTGGCATAGCTGCGTTGTCTGTTGCTTTGCCATCAGATCCAGAGACATTTTTTTTCCCTTTGAAGGTGCTGGATAGTGTCGAGCAGGGCTCTGTAGGCATAGGCCAAGCCCCAGCACGTTGCCAAAATTTGTCCCTCTCTGGTATAACCAGGACGACAGCACACCTCGTTTAAGTGTTTTACTAGTTTTTCCGGATGTTGCACTTGTTCAGTGGTGAAGTTCCAAAGCACTGGAGGGGCCCACTGGCCTAGGTACTTGCCCATACTATCCCACACACCCTGCCACTCATAACTGTCCAGCCTCAGGGAAAATCTCCTGGTGGTCCTCCTATATCGTCGTCTAACCCTAGACCAGATTCGAACCTGATACTGCTGAATTTTTTACATTAAACGAAATAGGATGTTCCTACGACGGGATGGCCGTGGGTAAAACACACTCCGTATGTGTGCCAACATGCTGATCCCCAGCACAATCAGCAGGCAGGTTTCAAGGGTACTCAAAGGCCATCTAAAACCTTCAGAACTCTCAACTGCTGTTGCAAATAGGCTGGTGGGGGAACGGGGGGTGAAAGAGAATGCTTCCTTCGTAAGTTTACCCCCGAGGAGAAAAAAAAAGATATGCAATTGCTAAAATATTTCATTATATACCTCCCAATGTATAGTGGTGATGGCCACGCTGGAAGCACAAACCAGACCAGTTTCATGATCAATGAGTCTATTGTATTACAAGTCATTACCATGAAGTACAGTGAAACAAGAACCTTAGCCCAGGCCCCCCAGCCGATAAATGCTAAAACAGCAAATAGTGGCTGTAAGTAAGGTACAACATGCTGAAATTCTGAGATCAAGCGCAACAAGTCTGAGAGCCAAATAATCACCATTGTGACGAGTAGTAACAATGAATGCTTATCACAAATATGATTAAACACACTCTGGTCAGATCTGTCGTTATCTCAACCTTTCGAGCCCCACGTTGGGCGCCAAAAAGAACTGTCGTGGTTTGAGCCCAGCCGGTAAGTCAGAACCACACAGCCGCTCGCTCACTCCCCGCCCCCCCCTTCTTCCTCCCCCCGCTCCCGGAGGGATGGGGAGGAGAATGGGAAGAATGTAACTCCCACGGGTTGAGATAAGAGCAGTCCCGCAACTAAGGTATAACACAAAACCACTACTGCTACCACCAATGATAATAACGATTAGTGAAATAACAAGGGGAGAGGATACAATTGCTCATCACCCGCCGACCGATACCCAGCCTGACCCGAGCAGTGATCAGGGCCTTCCGGGTAACTCCCCCCGGTTTATATACTGGGCATGACGTGCTGTGGTATGGAATACTCCTTTGGCTAGTTTGGGTCAGGTGTCCTGTCTCTGCTTCCTCCCGGCTTCCCCTCCTCCCTGGCAAAGCATGAGACTGAGAAAGTCCTTGGTTGGAATAAACATTACTTAGCAACAACTAAAAACATCGGTGTTATCAGCGTTGTTCCCAGGCTGAAAGTTAAAAAACACAGCACTGCACCAGCTACTAAGCAGGAGAAAAATGACTGCTATAGCTGAACCCAGGACAGGCCATGAGGCCTAACTCAAACTCTTGCTATTGACATGAGTCCTGGATCGCTCATGTGTCCATTTTGTTCCAAGTAGTCCTCCACAAATCCCCCTTCTTTTCTTTGAGCGATCCAGACACGTTTCATAGCACTGGTTACCATACGTTGGATACAGTGAAAAAGGCAGGGCAACAGTATTAAGATCATTAGAATGACTATAAACATCATCAGGCCACCTTTCGCTAAGGAGACCAACCAACCCTTCAGAATCGTCACACTCGTGACCCTGTGCTAAAAGCAAAAATCAATTGCAGCTCTATTTTGCAAAACAGCGTGTCTTGTGCTGTCTACATCCTTAAGCATTTGTGTAAGTACTTCTGACATTAAATTTATCTGCTTTGCGGCCCAACACCTTAACTCAGTCATGTCTCCTAATGCTTTTGCTGCAGTTACTCCAGGTGCAAACAAGGAGGCGATAACTCGAGACGGCACATCCCAAAATTGTACCTGATCATTACAGTCGGGCCTCAGTTGTATCCTTGTTGATAAGTAATATTGAGCTCTAATTTAAACAATGTGTCATTTGACACATATCCCTTGAACCATTGTGACTGATAACCTTCTACCCCGCGCGTGCTCTAGAACTTCGACAATACCATCTGAGCCCACAATACTCGCAAACACACAAACTCCAATGCTCCCAAGTTCCACAGTTATGGCACAGAGTCCTCAGGTGCTGGTGTTTTCGGGTGGGTCATGCAACTTTTCTTGCCATGGCTTTACCCACTTGGCTGGTATCCATCTGGTTCCTGTATCTGTAACAACACATGCATATCCTCTTCCCCATGTGATTAACTTAAATGGTCCTTCCCAGGCCCCTGTTATTCCGTTTTTAATCATTACCTTGCATTGTCTGCTCTTAACTTCTTCCAACCCTCCTTGTAGACCAGCCCCGTGTTTTACCATTGGTGGCACCAAGCTATCTTGCGGCAATCATAAGAAATTTAACACATATAGGACTTTGTTTAATCGTAAGAAATTTAACACATATAGGACTTTGTTTAATCGTAAGAAATTTAACACATATAGGACTTTGTTTAATCTATCTGTTGGTGATATAGTACTTTCTCCCCCTTTTTGTTTTTGAAGCAAACGCTTCAATGTCTGATCCATATGTTTGACCATAGCCTGACTTGTAGGTGAATGGGGCGTACCTGTCACGTGAGTAATACCCCAGAGCTGGAAAAACACTTGCCTGGAATGAGCTACATAGCCAAGACCGTTGTCAGTTTTGATTTCTTGTGGCATGCCAAGGGCCGCTATAGCCGAATGCATGTGACGCTGCACATGTTTGCTAGATTCGCCAGTCTGAGCTGTAGCCTAAACTGCAAGAGAAAAACAATCCAGCAGACATGCACATATTTTTGTTTACCGAATTCTGGGACATGCGTAACATCCATTTGCCAAATTTCTAAAGGTCCAGTACCACGAGGATTGACTCCAGGAGCCAAGCCTCCAGTATACTGTTGACAATCGGGGCACGACTGGACAATGCCTCGGGCATCTGATTCAGACAGCCCGAATTGGTGGTGCAGTACTTTGGCTGACTGGTGGAAAAATTCATGAGACCGTCTGGCTTGTGCGAACCGGTCCGTTGAGGGAGCCGCCCATAGTGGCACTACCAGCTTGTCGGCTCTCCGGTTGCCTTCTGCTAAGCCTTCGATTGTTCCTGTGTGATTCCGAATATGGGTGATAAAATATTCACATTGTCTTTCTGACAGCAATAGCCACAACCTCCGAAATAGTTTGTACAATACCTCATCGTTTATCTCTTTCAGCAATGCTCGTTCTATACGTGATACAACTCCTACTACATACGGTGAATCACAAACAACATTGACTGGTGTTGTCTTCCATCGAGCAAACACTTCTACCATGGCTCGCAACTCCAAATGTTGTGTGGAGCCTTGACAGTCTGTTAAAACTACATCATGCCATTGCCTGTTGGCCTGCCACGTGATGGCAGCCTTTTGAGATCTTCCTCCTGCATCAATAAAGACTGTAGCACCGTCTACCGGACGTGCAGAGTGTCTAGGTCGCTCTTCTATTTGACAGGAATGTAGTACACTAAAAAACTTGGTGGATAGTGCACCTTTACTTCACCCGAATAATCCAGCAACACCACTTTCAATAAAATACACTGGCACAAAGCCCAAGCTAAATATTCTGCCACTAAAGGTATTATGATAAAAGATGGTTCTTTCCCTGCTATTTCAACAATTCGATTTCACCCCCTCATGATTAATTGTGCTAGCGCCTCCATTCTTGTTGTAACTGTCCGCTTTGACTGTGCCGATAAAAACACCCACTCTAATAACCGCAAAGGATCTCTTCCAGGAATCCATTGCAGTATTACAGCAAAAGGGTGCTGCTCACTACTGATTATTGCTAAACCTATCCCATAATCAGGGTTCCAGCGATGGGTGTAGGCTTTATTAACTTTTATGCTAATCTGCTGTAAAGCCTGTTTGGCCTCATTTGTCAATGTCCGGGGTGTGTTTGCACCACCTCCTCCCCTGAGTAACCTCATCAGAGGTGTCAACTCCTCATTGGTAATACCACATAGGTCCTCACCCAGTTTAAATCTCCTAACAATTTTTGTACATCATTCAAGGTGTGGATCTCCGTCCGGAGTTCCACCTTTTCAGGTTGAACAACTGTTTTGTCGATTTCCCAGCCAAGATACTTCCATACTTCTGGTTTTTGTATTTTTTCAGGGGCCAATTGTAGCCCGTTTGACTGCAACGCATTTTATAATTCAACAATCAATTGGTCTCCATTCAGCTGTTTTCCGGCTATCAAAATGTCATCCATGTAATGATAAATAAGCAAGTCTGGATGCGCTTCACGTACCGGAGTAAGTGCCCAGGCCACGTAAACCTGGCACATGGTTGGTGAATTTTTCATGCCCTGCGGTAACACTACCCAGTGGTACCTTGTCATAGGTTCACTTTTGTTTACGCTCGGTACAGAAAAAGCGAATTTCTGATAATCTTCTGGATGCAGGGGAATGGTAAAAAAGCAATCTTTTAAATCGATAATTAAAATGTCCCAATTTTTCCGAATCATATTTGGGGAGGGTAATCCAGGCTGTAACGCCCCCATATCCTCCATGACCTCATTAATTTTCCTCAGATCATGCAATAGGCACCATTTGCCACTTCTCTTTGGAATTGTAAAAATTGGGGTATTCCAAGGGCTTGTGGTCGGTTTAATGTGACCTTTCTCTAATTGCTCTTGTCCCTTTCCAAAGCTAAAATTAAGGGATCTGGCAGAGCCCTCTTAATTCCACATTCCTTCTGCCACTCCTGCTGGTTTCTTAACGTGAAAAACATATCTGCATACATTACTTCGCTCTGTTGATATCCCATTATTAATTTTACACACACACACAAGGGATCCCACAAACACGCTCCACACAACTACAATACCTAAAACACAAACAAAATCCAATTAGACAAACAACTATTAATGACACAATCACAACATACAGTGCAGCCTTAACCATATTATATCATCAACACCAAAATCATTACTGTGATAATCCACAAAACTAGGTCAAATACCAGCAAGTCACAAACAGAAACAACTCCAAATGTATACCAATCGAGCGCTAGCAGCCGGGTATACGCCTTTACCTACGAGATTTCTATATCTCGATTTACAGAAGGCTCCAAACAAAAGGTTAACCCACCAAAATCCAAACTTCAAACAGACTCCCGCGCAGGACGTCTCCTACGATTTACGGAATGTTAACCAAAACAAAACAATATTTACAAAAGAATACCTTCTTAAAGATGGTCCTTGTCTGCTCCTGCAGTGATCCGAGTGAGTCGAGGGGTCCCTCTGGGAAAATTCCCCGGGGGCCCTAGGGAGCCCTGTTCTCAGCGGGTCCTGCAGCCGAGCAGAGTGTGTCCCATCTGGGGTGCCAAATTGGTTCGTAGAACTCATTAAGAACTTGCCAACTTAATTAGTTCGGTAACGCTGCTGGCATAAATGAGTGATTTCTCCTTGTCCTTCTACTTATCAGTTAACTTCGCTACATCACCTCCTGAACATCTGCTTAGTTTCAGCTACTCCTTAGCTACAATCCTGTTTTGGCTACAATAAATTTTGTGCGAAGGTCATAAGGTTCCAAAACTATGTCGGCTACAACGATTCATCTTAGACAAGGACCCTTATTGTGTTCTTTTGGTCGAGCCTTTTTTTTTTTTTTTTTTTTTAGGTTTGGAAAGTTTTGCTGTTATATACAAAGCCACCAAGCTTAAAGTTACTTAGAACTAAATTTTCTTAGTTACAAAAGATTATATTGCATTTTGTACTTCCTTGTCTTAAATCCCCTTTTTTTTTCCCTTTTGCAAATTCTTTTGCAATTTTTTTTTTTTTTCCCACTAACACATTCTGAATAATCCCTCTCCATCGTCATGTTGGGTCCCCGTCAGTTTTAGCAGTTTCATCTCTCGCCTCCCCCCACCCCCTGGAGCTTCCCGCAGCTTGCTGTTGCGCCCTCCTCCTCCCCCCTGTGTTCTTCTTGAGCAATCTTATCTCTTTCCAAATCCTCCAACTTTCGAAGTAGTTTCTGCGCCCAGTCCAGTTCCCTGTGGGGCTCGAGTGTGGATGATTTTCGCAGAGACGTTGGTGGGGGAGGCATGGACGGAGAGAGAGGTGGAAAAAGTGACAGCTGGCTCTTGGAGTGAGATGGGTCGGGCGGGACGGGCGGCGGCTCTCCCCTGGGTGGCTTTTCTATGCAGGGGTCGGGAGGCAGCGGTACGGACCAGGATTCATCCACTTCCATCCCCTCGTTTTTCCGGGGATCCATCTCGTCCTCTGTCAGAGATGCCGACGGGGCAGCGGGGGAAGGGACAGGGAGCCGATCGAAAACTTCGATCTTAGACGATGGGGGCTGTAAAGCTATAAAAGCTCTGGCAGCGGCTGATTGCACTGCCCTCATCGCTTGAAGGGTCGTTAGAATCAGCTTCCAAGTTGTTGCTAGTCCCTTAGCTTCTTTGTTGCTGTCGCTTACGGCATCCCATAACCGTTCCCCAACCTTTTCCCAAGTTTCGACCTTAAAAGCGGCCTGTGGATCTGGGGGGAACCCATTCTCTCGGCACCATATAAATAAGTTTCGGAGCACAAGCTCATCGTGTTTAATTCCTCTCTTAGAGAGGATATGTTGGAGGAGCTTTACTACTGCTGCCTCTTCTTTAGACAGTGAGACTCCCATCTCCTCCCCGACCGCTCACCTGCTTCAGGCGAGGCAGAATAAAAAATAAATAATAATAAAAAAAAAGTAATCACCTCCTTTGGCCTTTCTACTCCACCCTTCTCAAAATAATTATTATTTGGATGTTTCCCACCACTTAAAAGAGGTAAATAGAGGAAAGAGCTAACATTGCAGTGTCTCACTTTTAAAAACCTACTCTCTAGGAGCATATCTACATGCTCAGGTAGAACTGGTAACAAATTTCCTCCACCAACAGTCCTGACTACCTTAGATGCTGTGAGCCTGAAGTGAAATCTGACTCCACTGTCCATTGTCTCAAAGATTGGTATGAGAAGCTGAGATGGAACTCCACTGTCCACTGCCTGAGAGATGGGTGGGAGGAGTTGAGATAAGACCCCACTGTCCATTGCCTGAGAGATGGGTGGGAGGAGCTGAAATGGGACTCCACTGTCCATTGTCTGAGAGATGGGTGTGAGAAGCTGAAATGGAACTCCACCTTCCATTGCCTGAGACATGGGTGGGAAGAGCTGAGATAAGACTCCTCTGTCCATCCATTATCTCAAGGACTGGTGTGAGGAATTGCTGCCCATTATCTCAAGGATTGCTACAGACATGCAGTTGAAGAGCCGGCTGCAAAACCAGCAAAACTGGTCCGCCAGGAACATGCAGTATGTGACATTAAGAACAGAGGTACTACCCCCAACACATTATAAAAGGGGGAAAAGGTAAGCACCGTGTGGTACACCCTCCACCAATGCTGACTACGGACCCTGGAGGACTCCCACCACCAAAGACAATGACCACGGACCCTCGGGATGCTGCTGGATCCATGGTGGTGACTATCTCTCTGCACTCTGAATGCTTGCTTAGTTTCTATCCTTTTTTCCAATCTGTCCTATAGCTATCTTTTTTACAATAATATTCTTTTTTGTATCTTTTTATAATAAACAAATCGATTGATTACGGTACTTGATCTCGCTTGCGTCTTAATTTCACTCTGGGGTTAAACACAAACAAAATAGGTCTGACACTGGGTTTTTCTCCAGTTGGACCTTGACAGATGCACCCCAGATGTAGCCCAGGAAGAGCACTGTCTTCCTGAGCTGGAGCTTATACACATTTAGAGCTAACCATTTATGTATGTTGAACTATATGTATGCATAATAATACAATTAACCTACATTGGTTAATCAAGGCTTAAGGTAATAGGGATGCACTGTTTGTGTTTAATAGTATCCATCACCTTACACAGAGAAAGTTGTCAAACTATTATGAAAGTCTGAGGGCTGCTCATCACACACACACAAAAAAAATATATATTTTTTTTAAAAGAACTCAAAATCTATAATAGAAAGAAGGAGAAAACATGAAAGAGCTTGTGGTAGATTAACATCTCAAAAGCCAATCTTGCCAGGCATCTAGCGACCAGAAAAATTGCAAGAGATGACATTTCAAGTGCTCTCAAAACAAAAAATTAAAAAAAACCCCTACCTCAGGAGCAGTTTTGGACTCTTGAAAATGTCCTTTAAAAAACATTTACAATGTTCTGAGTAGTAAAAGTCTACCCAAAATGAAGTGTGGCAGTACTCTTAACATTCCAAAGGGAATGAGAATCCAGATTCCTTTATGAGAAGTTAGAAAAGTCTATGGAAACATGGTCAGCACGAGCTTCACATGTGTGTGTAAGAAAAAGAAATCTTAAGAATCACCCCTAAATTTAACCTGCAGTTTAAAACACTTGTGGCATACAGGGTGTGGTGGGCTGACCCAAGCCAGCAGCCAAGCATCCATCCTGCCTCTTGCTCACTTCCCTCTCCCGGGGGATTGGGAGCAAAATAAAAGAAAGGCAAAGACACATAGATTGAGATAATGACAGTGTGGTAGAGGAAGCAAAAGCTACACGCACAAGCAAAGTATTCATTCACTACTTCCCACTGGCAGGCAGATGTCCAGCCCCTTTGATCTTTGCTCAGCCTATGCAAGACATTGTCAGATGCAGAGGCCTTTTGTAACCTGGGTTAGTGGAAAAAAACACCCGTTACTTGTGTATGAAATGACCAGATACTATCTGGTGGCATATGAATGCAAGATTCAGATTACGAAGTTCTAGCTGTGTTAACCTGCACTATTTGACCTGCAAGAAGCTAAAGAACCTTGCACTGCTTCACACATTGTTTGATAGTTTTTTGAACATTCATGGCTCAGTTTGACTGAGTGCATGATACATGAGCTGAGCACAGCTTTGTGGAATAAATAATAAAACTCACCTCAGAAATTAAGGAAAGCTATCTGATGCCTGACCTTTATTCCTTTTCCTGCCAAAAGAGCATGCATTGCTCGTGCAAGGTATCTCAAGTATTTCATAGAATGATAGAATTAAATACCAACATATTCTAGGAATATAGTGGCAGCCATATCAGAAGCATGTGAGGAAATGAAAAGTGAGTTGATGATATATTTAGAAAATAGGCTTCTAGAAAAGAAGAGCACCAAGGCTAGGTACAAGGCAACTGCACGAAGGAGTCCAGCAGGGGAGGTGGTGATTTTGGTCTTGTGAAGAATCAAGAAGCAATTTCCCACTGCTCACTAAATCATTTAAGCAGAGCCAGAAGTTTCTCTGAAGCTGCATATGTATTACTGCTCCAAGTAACTTGCAAGATGATTGTCAAAAATCTTGATGGCAAGTAAATTCATATTTCAGTCACATGCCCTGGCAGTCTGTACCATTTTTCTAGTAGATAACTCACCCAAGAAAGGGGAGTAACAGAGAACGATAGGTTTATTTATGCAAATTAGTCTATAGGAAACACTACTCTTTTCCCTGAGATTAGATTTCTGTCCCCTCAGGTATAACTCACACTTGTTAATATACTTGGAGTTCAGTTCTTCTGCCCAAGAAGTTTCCTCTGGTTGTTTGAGGAAAAAACAACTGAAATAACCCAAAAGCTGGGTATTAAGGGCACTCATAGGCAAGGAAGATTTTTCATTTCTGCAAGAGGATTTGGTTCAGCTGTCTCATTTTCTATATGTGCTCGGGTGACCAGAATATAAAGATACTTACTAGAACAAGAACCAGCATGCAGATTTCTTCTCCAGCTCCTTTCCAGGTGCATGCCATAATGGCTGCACATCAGTCAACTTCATTCTACCTGTGACACGATGCTCCTCCCTAGAGAGCAGGAAGGCTGGGCTACAATCACCATAGATAATAAGAAAGTAAAAGTACATATTTCCTGACAATCTCTCTCTTGCTTTACTGGATGGAGCCCTGGCAACTTGGTGACACCAAGCTGTGTGGTGCAGTCAACACTGGAGGGAAGGGATGGGATCTAGAGGGACCTGGACAGGCTTCAGAGGTGGGACTGTGCGAACCTCATAGAATCATAGAATCAACTAGGTTGAAAAAGACCTTCAAAGTCATCAAGTCCAACCTTTATCCCAGGACTGCTAAGTCCACCACTAAACCATGTCCACATGGTTTTTTAACACTTCCAGGGATAGTGATTCCACTACTTCCCTAGGCAGCCTGTTCCAATACCCGATCACCCTTTTGGTGAAGAAATTTTTCCTAATATCCAGTCTAAACCTCCCCCGGTGCAGCTTGAGGCCATTTCCTCTTGTCCTATGACTTGTTACTTGGGAAAAGAGACCAGCCGCCTCCTCTCTCCATCCTCCCTTGAGGCAGCTGTAGAGAGCGATAAGGTACTGAGCTGTATCACCAGCTCAATGATCAGCAGGTTGAGGGAGGGGATTCTCTCCCTCTACTTCACTCTGATGAGACCCCACCTGGAGTACTGCATCCAGCTCTGGAGTCCCCATCACGAGAAAGACATGGACCTGTTAGACCAGGTCCAGAGGAGGCCCATGAAAATGATCAGAGGGCTGGAGCACCTCTCCTCTGAAGAAAGGCTGAGAGTTGGGGTTGTTCATCTTGGAGAAGAGAAGGCTCCAGGGAAACCTTATCACAGCCTTTCAATACTTAAAGGGGGCTTATAAGAAAGATGGAGATGGACTTTTTACCAGGGCCTATAGTGATAGGACAAGGCCCATGGTTTCAAAAACCGAAAGGGTATAGATTTAGATTGGACATAAGAAGAAATCCTTTATTGTGAGAGTGCTGAGACACTGGAACCCTTCCTGGACTCCTTTGTTCTCCAGTAATGTTTCCCAAGGGATTCTTTCAAGTAGCGTCCTAAACAGGACAAAGTCAGCCCTCTGGAAGTCTAAGGTGGAGGTTTTGCTGACCTTCTTCCTGACTTCTCCAAGGATTGAAAATTCTATCATTTCATGATCGCTTTGCCCAAGACAGCCTCCAACCATCATATTACCCACCAGTCCTTCTGTATTCATGAACAGCAAATCTAGCCAGGCGTCTCCCCTAGTTGGCTCATTAACCAGCTGGGTTGGGAAGTTATCTTCTGCATCCTCTAACAACCTCCTGGACTGTTTCCTCTCTGCTGTACTGTACTTCCAGCAGACATCTGGTTGAATTCCCCCATGAGAACAAGGCCTAGTGATCGTGAAACTTCTCCCAGTTGTTTGAGGAATGCTTCACCCATAGCTTCATCCTGTTTGGGTGGTCTATGACAGACTCCTACCAGGATATCTGCTTGGTTGGCCTTCCCCCAATCTTCACCTACAGACATTCAGCCTTCTCACTCACAACACTGAGTTCAAGGCAGTCAATGCACTCCCTGACATACAGTGCAACCCCACTGCCTCTTTTCCTTGCCTATCCTTTCTGAAGAGACTGTAGCCATCCATTGCAGCACTCCAGTCATGCCAGTAATCCCACTACATTTCTGTGATGGCAACTATGTCACGATTTTCGTGCTGCACAATGTCTTCCAGCTCCTCCTGTTTGTTGCCCATGCTGCAGGCATTAGCATAAATGCATTGAAGTTGCCCTGTGCATCTGGCCTCCAACAGTGGCATGCTACCCACTGGCTCATTTTTAGCGAGCCTGGTTTTAGCTCCTTCCCCCTTCAAACCTAGTTTAAAGCCATCTCTATGAGCCCTGCTAACTCCTGGGCCAGTATCCTTTTCCCCCTTTGAGACAGGTGTACACTGTCTGCCACCAGCAGGCCTGGTGCCGCATAGACTGAACCATGGTCAAAAACCCTAAAATTCTGATGGTGACACCAGTCCTGGAGCCAGGAATTAATTTGCATGATTTTCCTGAAGCTTCCATTGTCATTGCTTGTGACTGGCAGGAGAGGTGAGAAAACTACTTGGGCTCCCGAACCCTGAACCTGTCACCCCAAGGCCCTGAAGCCCTTCTTGAGTCCCCTCAGGCTTCTTGTCAATGAGACTTCCTCATTGCCCACCTGAAAGACTAGTAAGGGACAGTAATCATTAGGCCGTACCAGACGAGTTTTCTGGTGGCATCCCTTACCCTGGCCCCAGGGAGGCAGAAGACTTCCCTGTGAGTTGGGTCAGGTCGATATATCAGGCCCTCTGTTCCTTTCAGGGTGGAGTCACCAATCACAACCACTCTTCTTTTTTTCTTAGTAGAGTCAGTCATAGAATCATAGAATGGTTAGGGTTGGAAAGAACCTTAAGATCACATGGTTCCAACCCCCCCGCCATGGGCAGGGACGCCTCACACTAGACCATGTTGCCCAAGGCTCTGTCCAACCTGGCCTTGAACACTGCCAGGGATGGAGCATTTACCACCACTTTAGGCAACCTGTTCCAGTGCCTCGCCACCCTCACAGTAAAAACTTCTTCCTTATATCTAACCTGAACTTCCCCTGTTTAAGTTTAAAACCATTACCCCTTGTCCTATCACTACAGTCCCTGATGAAGAGTCCCTCCCCAGCATCCTTGTAGTCCCCCTTCAGATACTGGAAGGCTGCTATGAGTTCTCCACGCAGCCTTGTCTTCTCCAGGCTGAACAGCCCCAACTTTCTCAGCCTGTCTTCATATGGGAGGTGCTCCAGCCTCCTTATCATCCTCATGGCCCTCCTCTGGGCTTGCTCCAACAGCTCCATGTCCTTCTTATGTTGAGAACACCAGAACTGTACACAGTACTGCAAGTGGGGTCCCACAAGAGCAGAGTAGAGGGGCAAGATCACCTCCTTAAATGATACGAGGCATTTTGTCTGACTCGCCCATGGCAACTCTTCCAACCTGCAAGATCCCTTATCTACTTCACTGTCTTCCCCATTTTCCTGTTCCTCAAGTACCAGCGCCTCGTGTCTGTTGTAGAGGGGTACTTGGGAAGGTGACATAATCTGTTGGGCAATACGCCATCCACTCCATGGAGTAAACTGCTTCTAACCTCCCCTGTCTCCTAGGTCCCCCCATCGTCCTGGTGGCAAGAGGGTAGGGGATCCTTAATTTCTTTTGGTTTGGGTAGCTGGCTTGTTTCTCTTAGGGTTGGTAGAGTATGGTTCCACCAATCAATCTCCTTCTCAGATTCCCTTAGCCTTTCCACTTCTTTCCACCATGCAGAGCAAATCATCAACCTGGTCACATCTTGCACAGCTACCATCCAAAATCAGCAACAGGCTCTGGCACTCACTACAGCCAGACACCTGGATGGCTGCATGTTTTTGAGGGACCTCTGTCTGGGTCACCACATCCTTTCTAGCCAGCAGAAAGGACTTTGTTTTCTTTGCCTTCTGCCATGATGATACCACCCTTAAGCACCTTCTGGATGACCACTGGCTGAACTTACCTCTTCAGCACCCTTCCTGCTCACACTGCCCGTGCAAACTGCAGCACTGTGCTCCTAGTTGCTCACACTCCCAGGGTAGTGTTTTATCTGTTCAGGGGTGGTGGTCGCCACTGCTGGCGCCACCCCCTATGAGTCAGATGCTGTGTCAGCAGAGCTGCTGGCTCCTGGGCAAGTCCTGGCAAAGACTTGGGGCTCCCTTCATGGCTCTTGTCATTCAGGAATGAGACTCCTGGATGCTGCATTTTCCCCATGCTCTGTTGCTGAAGGTGTCTTCTCCAGAGCTACTCACCTCGGCAAATAAGAGATACCACTCTCCATAACAAACTATTCTACAATATAATTTAACTATAAGATTATAGATATCTTACTACATATTGGATGCAGTACTTAGATTCTAACCAAGATCTAGCTAGAAGAAAAAAGTTTAGATCTTTTAATTCAGAGAAGAGACATAGAGAAGCCTAATTCTAGTAGTATAATAGACTCAGTGTATATATGTACTTTTCTGGGTGTAAAAGTGGGATTTTAAAATGTAGATCTACAGGTATTGTAAAAACTGTGCATGGTCTTTATCCCAACTTTCGGTGAGAGATAATTTTGTTGTCTTTAATTCTCCAGAGTCTAAACAAGATTAAGTTCCCATAGATGTGAATGGCAGAGGTTTTGGGGGTTTTTTTTGTATTTGCAGATTGCAAACCTGCTTTACCTGGGTTTTTGTTTGGTTTGGTTTGGTTTGGGGGTTTATTTATTGTTGTTTGGGGTGTTTTGCTGTTGTTTTAGTATTTGTTTCTTGTTTTGTTTTTGTTATTTTGCTGACCTTTGCTGAAGGTCTGTCGTGGTTTAAGCACAGCCCGTAACTCAGAACTGCGCAGCTGCTCGCTGACTCCCCCCATTTCTTCCCCCCTGCTCCTGGAAGGATAAGAATCGAAAGAATGTGAATCCCATGGGTTGAGATAAGAACAGTCCAGTAACTACGGTACCATACAAAACTACTACTACCACCACTACTAATAATAATGATAAGGGAAATAACAAGGGGAGAGAATATAGAACTAAAAGGGGAAAAGGAAAAAACCCCAATAAAAACAAGTGATGCACAATACAATTGCTCACCACCTGCCGACTGATACTCAACCCGATGCAAGGAGCAATCTGGCCTTCCAGGTAACTCTCCCCAGTTTATATAGTGGGCATGACATGCTATGGCATGGAATACCCCTTTGGCTAGTTTGGGTCAGGTGTCCTGTCTCTGCTTCCTCCCGGCTTCCCCTCCTCCCTGGCAGAGCATGGGACACTCATCGTCCTTGTAGGGAAACCTTTCCTTCACAGCTGCCAAGAGCTGGCTCCAGAGGCTGAGGGCTCGCTTCTCTTTTGCAATTGCTTTGTCAATTCCTCCTTCCCTAGTAAGTGATCCCAGCTGCTTGGCTTCCCTACCTTCTAGTTCATGACCGTCGGCCCCATTGTCCCAGCATCGGAGCAACCAGGTGACAATGTGCTCCCCTGGAAGATGGCTGAAATCTTCTCGCATATTCCGCAGCTCAGTCGAGGTCCGGGGTTGAGAAGTCACTTCTTCGTCTTCCTCTGATTCACATGGTAGTAACTCTTGTTCAGATGCTGTCCCCTGTAGGAAGTGCATTGTGTCTTCATCTTTCTTCACTGCAGAGGTTGCTCTTTGTGCCTCTCGTTTGCTTTTCCCCTTGCTTACAGGGGCAACTGATATTGGCACCCATTGGCCGTTTGGTTTAGCTGCAGTGTCTATCACTGTGGTTGGAGTGGTTGCAGGGTCTGCAACTAGGGTTGGAGTGGCTGCAGTGTCTGTTGCCAGGGTTGGTGCAGCTGCTGTGCTTGGGGGTTGAGTAACACCAACAGCTGTGTTGTCTGTTGCTCTCAGGGTTTGAGTAGCTGCTGTACTTGACGCTGGGGTTGGTGTAGCTGCTCTGCTTGGAGTTGGAGTAGCTGTGTTGTCTGGTGCTTTGCCATCAGATCCAGAGACATTTTTTTCCCTTTGAAGGTGCTGGATAGTGTTGAGCAGGTCTCTGTAGGCATAGGCCAAGCCCCATGCCATGATTTGTCCCTCCCTGGTATAACCAGGACAACAGCACACCTCGTTTAAGTGTTGTAGTAGTTTTTCTTATGTTGCACTTGTTCACTGGTGAAGTTCCAAAGCACTGGAGGGGCCCACTGGCCTAGATACTTGCCCATACTATCCCACACACCCTGCCACTCATGGCTGTCCAGCCTTGGCGAAAATCTCTTGGTGGTCCTCCCATATCGTAGTCTAACCCTAGACCAGACTTGAACCCGACACTGCTTAACTTCAGGATCAGACAAAATAGGGTGTTCCCAGGGCGGGATGGCCGTGGGAAAAACATAGTCCGTATGTGTGCCAACATGCTGATCCCCAGCACAAGCAGCAGGCAGGTCTCAAGGGTATTCAAAGGCCATCCAAAACCTTCAAAACTCTCAAATATTGCTTTAAATAGTCTGGTAGGGGAGCAGGGGGTGTAAGGGAATGCCTCTTTCGTAGGTTGACCCCCTGAGGAGAAAAAAAAAGGATATGCAATTGCTAAAAAATTTCATTATATACCTCCCAAAGTATAGAGGTGATGGACATGCTGGGAACGCAAGCCAGACCAGTTTCATGGTCAATGAGTCTATTGTATTACAAGTCATTACCATGAAGTACAGCAAAACAAGAACCTTAGCCCAGGCCCCCCAGCTGATAAACACTAAAACAGCAAATACTGGCTGTAAGTAAGGTACGACATGCTGAAACTCTGAGATCAAGCGCAACAACTCTGAGAGCCAATAAATCAACATTGTGATGAGTGACTATTAATCCAAAACAATGAATGCTTATCACAAATACGATTAGACACACTCCGACAAAGATGTTGAACAGGATCGGTCCCAACACCGATCCCTGAGGGACACCACTCGTTACTGGTTTCCAACTGGACACTGAGCCGTTGACCACAACTCTTTGTGTGCGGCCGTCCAGCCAATTCTTTATCCACTGGGTGGTCAGTCCATCGAATCGACGTCTCTCCAGTTTAGAGACAAGGATGTGGTGCAGGACAGTGTCGAATGCTTTGCACAAGTCCAGGTAGATGACGTCAGCTGCTTTGACCTTGATGCTAGGCCATGAGGCCTAACTCAAACTCTTGCTATTGACATGAGTCCTGGATCGCTCATGTGTCCATTTTGTTCCAAGTAGTCCTCCACAGTGAAGGACCCTAGGTTTCCTTTCTCTTTCCCGTAAGTGACTTTCTCTACTTTCAGACCCTGGGTGAGCACCGTTTATGCATGTCTGCTGTTCCACAGTTTATTTTTCTCAGTCTGAAAGAACATTTTCATTTCTCCCTCCTTCCCTTGCCCTGTGAATACAGGCACCATCCAAGCCCAAGATTTGACAAAACCACCAGCATAGCAGGAGGATGCATTTATTCATGTCTTGACTACTGTGACTTTCCTATCCTCTCTTTCTATCCTGTGACCCAATAAAAAGGAGCCTCTGTGCATCAGTCCTGATTAGCCTTTTCATCTCCCATTAGTTAGAATAGACTAGACTAGAATAGACTACAATAGGTTAGGGTTGGAAAGGACCTTAAGATCATCCAGTTCTAACCCGCCTGCCATGGGCAGGGACACCACACACTAAACCATGTCACCCAAGACTCTGTCCAACCTGGCCTTGAACACTGCCGGGGATGGAGCATTCACAACATCCTTGGGCAACCCATTCCAGTGCCTCACCACCCTCACAGTAAAGAACTTCTTCCCTATATCTAACCTGAATGTCCCCTGTTTAAACCCATTCCTCCTTGTCCTGTCACTACAGTCCCTTATGAAGAGTCCCTCTCCAGCATCCTTGTAGGCCACCTTCAGATACTGGAAGGCTGCTATGAGGTCTCCATGCAGCCTTCTCTTCTCCAGGCTGAACGGCCCCAACTTTCTCAGCCTGTCTTCATAAGGGAGGTGCTCCAGCCCCCTTATCATCCTCGCGGCCCCCCTCTGGACTTGCTCCAACAGCTCCATGTCCTTCTTATGTTGAGGACACCAGAACCGTACACAGCACTCCAAGTGAGGTCTCACGAGAGCAGAGTAGAGGGGCAGGATCACCTCCTTCAACCTGCTGGTGCAGCCTCCTTTGGTGCAGCCCAAGATATGGTTGGCTTTCTGGGCTGCAAGCGCACACTGCCAGCTCATCAACCAATACGCCCAAGTCCTTCTCTGCAGGGCTGCTCTCAATCTCTTCTCCACCCAACCTGTAGCTGTGCCTGGGATTTCTCTGACCCAGGTGTAGGACCTTGCACTTGGCTTGGTTGAATTTCATGAGGTTGGCATTGGCCCACCTCACAAGCATGTCAAGGTCCCTCTGGATGGCATCCCTTCCCTCCAGCGTGTCAACCGAACCACACAGCTTGGTGTCGTCGGCAAACTTGCTGAGGGCGCACTCAATCCCACTCTCCATGTCGCCGACAAAGATGTTGAACAGGATCGGTCCCAACGCCGATCCCTGAGGGACACCACTCGTTACTGGTTTCCAACTGGACATTGAGCCGTTGACCACAACTCTTTGTGTGCGGCCGTCCAGCCAATTCTTTATCCACTGGGTGGTCTGTCCATCGAATCGACGTCTCTCCAGTTTAGAGACAAGGATGTGGTGCGGGACAGCGTCGAATGCTTTGCACAAGTCCAGGTAGATGACGTCAGCTGCTTTGCCCCTGTCCGTCAGTTCCGTAGCCCCATCATAGAAGGCCACCAAATTGGTCAGGCAGGATTTCCCCTTAGTGAAGCCATGTTGGCTGTCACCAACCACCTCGTTGTTTTTCATGTGCCTTAGCATGCTTTCCAGGAGAATCTGTTCCAAGATTTTGCCAGGCACAGAGGTGAGACTGACTGCTCCGTAGTTCCCTGGGTCTTCCACCTTCCCCTTCTTGAAAATGGGGGTTATATTACCCTTTTTCCAGTCATCGGGAGCTTCACCTGACTGCCATGATTTTTCAAATATGATGGACAGTGGCTTAGCAACTTCATTTGCCAGCTCCTTCAGGACCCGTGGATGGATTTCATCAGGTCCCATGGACTTGTGCACGTTCAGGTTCTTAAGATGGTCACGAACCTGATCCTCTCCTACAGCGGGCCTAAGGTCTTCATTCTCACAGTCCCTGCATCTGCTTGTAATAGTGGGTAATAGCTGGACTTACAAGGCCAGGCAGCCTCTCAGCAACATCCCTGATCTGAGCCCCTGGTAGGCAACACACCTCCCTCGAGACTGCGTCAGGCTGACAGATGGGTGCCTCTGTGCCCTTCAAAGTAGAATCACCTACTACTATGACCCGCCACTTTTTCCTGGGGACACTAGTAGTGATCCTCTTTACTGGTGCATCAGCAGGTTGTTCATTTGGAGAGGTGTGCGTTTCCTCGTTAGCCCCCTGCAGAACTGCAAAGCAGTTCTGGATGGGGACATCAGATTTTGGAGGAAGCCCCTTGCTTTTAATTGTCCTCTTCCTTCTTTTTTTGTTGTTTGCTTTTTTTTATTATTATTTTTTATTACTAGCTCCCAGCTTCCTGGATTACTGCCCTCCTTTTCTGTATGCGCTATGGTGGATGCTCGCGGCCCCTGCACGGTTTGGGCCTGGAGCAAGCAGTCCAGCTCCCTATCAGCTTCCCTGGTATCTCTTAGCCTACTGACAGTCTCCCACAGCTCAGCCACCTGCTGAGCTACAGTGGGCTTAAGGTCTTCATTCTCACAGTCCCTGCATTTGCCTTCCAAGACTTGGGTGGTGTGGTCAGAGCACTTGCCGGTGAAGACTGAGGCAAAGAAGTCATTGAGAACCTCAGCCTTCTTGAAATCCGGGGTAGCCAGTTCTCCCGTTAGCTTCCGGAGAGGGCCCACGTTGTCCCTAATCTGTCTTTTGTTTGCTACATACCTACAGAAGCCCTTCCTGTTATCTTTCACATCCCTTGCCAGATTTAATTCTAACTGGGCCTTAGCTTTCCTGACCTGGTCCCTAGCTTCCCGGGCAATATCCCTGTATTCTTCCTAGGCCGGCTGTCTTTGGAAAGACAGTGGACTGAAATTCTTTTGGAAACACTTGTTGCAGCATAAAATACTCCTAATGAGTAAAAATGAGCAGGGAACATGGTCTAGTGGAAGGTGCTTCTGACCATGGCAGGGGGGTTTGAACTAGATGATCTTTAAGGTCCCTTCCAACCTAAACTATTCTATGATATTTCTGGTAGCTGATATACATTGCTATAGTTCCCAGATCAGGAAGAGATTTTGTTTTGTGATAGTAGTCAAGCAATGTAAAAGTTGCTCTGAATCTCTTCTCCACCCCACCTGCAGCTGTGCCTGGGATTGCCCTGACCCAGGTGTAGGACCTTGCATTTGACTTGGTTAATAATGATAATTGGTAATAATACCCCCTTAGTGCATGCACAACCTTATCCTGCACTTGGCTTGGATGAACTTCATGAGATTGGCATTGGCGCACCTCAGAAACGTGTCAGGGTCCCTCTGGATGGCATCCCTTCCCTCCAGCATTTTAATTGAAACCAAACACCTTGGTGTTGACTGCAAACTTGCTGAGAGCGCACTCAATCCCACTGTCCATGTCGCTGACAAAGTTGTTGAACAAGATCGGTCCCTACTCTCCCCTTGTTATTGGTCATAGTAGTAGTGGTTTTGTATCATACCTTAGTTACTGGACTGTTCTTATCAAACCCTGTTGGAGTTGCATTCTTTCCATTCTCCTCGCCATCCCTCTGGGAGCAGGGGGAGGAAGAAGAGGGGGGAGTGAGAGGCTGTGTGGTTCTGAGTTACCGGCTGGGCTTAAACCACGACAGTCACATCTGTGAGGATCTGGCGACATCAATCTTGCCATTTTATTCCCCAGACTTGAATCTCTTGTACAGGTCCCTTGACCTTACTCCATTTTATGGCAAAACCGGCCTTCAGCAGGATTTTGATGATTTTCCTCCCTTTCTCAAAAACTTCTTCCGCTGTATCGCCCCACACGATAATGTCATCAATGTATTGCAGTTGTTCTGGAGCTTGCCCCTGTTCCAGTGCAGTCTGGATCAGTCCATGGCAGATGGTAGGGCTGTGTTTCCACCCCTGGGGCAGTCAGTTCCAAGTGTACTGGACGCCCCTCCAAGTAAAAGCAAAATGTTGCCTGCACTCTGCTGCCAAAGGGATTGCGAAAAATGCATTGGCAATATCACTTGTGGCATCCCACTTGGCTGTCTTTGACTCCAGTGCATACTGAAGCTCTAGCATGTCCGGTACAGCAGCACTCAATGGTGGTGTGACTTCATTCAGGCCATGATAGTCTACTGTTAGTCTCCACTCTCCATTAGACTTTCGCACTGGCCATATGGGGCTATTAAAGGGTGAGCGAGTCTGGCTGATCACTCCTTGGCTCTCCAGTCTGCGGATCAGCTTATGGATGGGAATCAGGGAGTCTCGGTTGGTGCAATATTGCCGCTGGTGCACTGTTATGGTTGCGATTGGCACTTGCTGTTCTTCGACCTTCAGCAACCCCACAACAGAAGGATCCTCTGAGAGACCGGGCAAGCTGGACAGCTGCTTCATTTCCTCCATCTCCAAGGCAGCTATACCAAAAGCCCATCTGTACCCTTTTGGGTCTTTGAAGTACCCTCTCCTGAGATGGTCTATGCCAAGGATGCATGGAGCCCCTGGACCAGTCACAATGGGGTGCTTTTGCCACTTCCTCCCAGTCAGGCTGATTTCAGCCTTCAGTACAGTCAGCTCTTGGGATCCTCCTGTCACTCCAGAAATACAAATGGGTTCCACCCCTTGATACTTCGATGGCATCAGGGTACACTGTGCACTGGTATCTACTAGAGCCTTATACTTCTGTGGGACTGATGTGCCAGGCCATCTGATCCACACAGTCCAGTAAAGGCGATTGTCCCTCTCCTCCAGCTGGCTGGAGGCAGGGCGCCTCTAATAGTGATCAGAAGATTTTCCACTTAGGTCTTATAGAAAGGGATTAGTATTCCTCATCACAGGAGTTGGAGTAAAACCACATCTTCCACTCCATCTGGGAAGCTGCTCACCAAAAACTGGAGCAGCAACTTTCTTGGGATGATCATCATTGACCGTTGTTTTCCTTTTCAATTCACGCACCCATTTCTCCAGTAGTGAGGTGTGTTTTCCATCCCATTTTCTCCTGTTTTCTCAATGATCCTGCAGGTAAAACCATCGGGTGGCCCGTGGCATGTACCTCCTATATTTTCTCTCTCGAGCAATAGGGCACCTTCTGCTCATAGCTGAGATGCGGGTTGGTATATGTGGGGAGCTGGATAGATAATCTTTCAGTTGTTTGACCTTCTGGAACAGTTTTTCCACAGCTGAAATGATGGAAGGGGTGAGATTGTCTTCGAACTCTCGGAGTTGACGAGTCACTTCATCCACTGTCGGTGGTGCTGCCTCACTCCAGGTCATTGATGCCAATGAGTGGGCATATGATGATGGCGCACTCCGTGTAAGTTTCTGCCACATGGGTCGAGTACATTCAACTTCATCTGGATCTAGAGGTACATTCCTGGCATCCGGCCTATGATAGATCATCTCTAGAATGGCTGATTCCCTCAGGGACTGGATGCCTCTATCGTGGTCCGCTTGGCTGAGCGACACATAACTTTGTCCTTGTAGGGAAACCTTTCCTTCACAGCTGCCAAGAGCTGCCTCCAAAGGCTGAGGGCTTGTTTCTCTTTTGCAATTGCTTTGTCAATTCCCCCTTCCCTAGCAAGTGATCCCAGCTGCTTGGCTTCCCTGCCTTCTAGTTTGTGACCGTCGGCCCCATTGTCCCAATGTCGGCACAACCAGGTGACAGTGTGCTCCCTTGGACGATGGCTGAAATCCTTTCGCATATTCTGCAGCTCGGTCGAGGTCTGGGATCGAGAAGTAACCTTTTCCTCTTCCTCTGTTTCCTGTAGTAATAACTCTCATTCAGATTGTGTCCCCCCTAGTGCGTGCATTGTGTCTTCATCTTTCTTCACTGCACGGGTTGCTCTTTGTGGCTCAAGTTTGCTCTTCCTTTTGCTTATAGAGGCAACTGATATTGTCATGGATTGGTCCTTTGGTTTTTCTGCAGTGTCTGTTGCTGGGCTTGGAGTGGCTGCCGTGTCTGTCACCCCGGTTGGAGCAGCTGCAGTGTCTTTCACTGGGATTGGAGTGGCTGCAGTGTCTGTTGTCGGGGTTGGTGTAGCTGCTGTGCTTGGGGGTTGAGTAGCTGCGTTGTCTCTTGCTTTGCCATTAGATCCAGAGACATCTTTTTCCAGAGACACTCTGTAGGCATAGGCCAAGCCCCGGCATGTTGCAGTAAGTTGTCCCTCTTTAGTATTGCCGGGATGACAGCACACCTCATTTAAGTGTTCTGCTAATTTTTCACACTTTTTCAGGGGTGAAGTTCCAAAGCACTGGAGGGGCCCACTGACCCAGATACTTGCCCATACTGTCCCACACACTCTGCGACTCATGACTGTCCAGCCTCGGGGAAAATCTCTTGGTGGTCCTCCTATATCATCATCTAACCTTAGAAAAGACCCTAGCCTAACCCTGCTTAACTTTCGAGATCAAACAAAATGGGCATTCTCAGGGTGGGATGGCCGTGGGTAAAACACATGCGCTATGTGTGGCAAAATGCTTATCCCCAGCACAATCAGCAGGCAGGTCTCAAGGGTATTCAAAGGCCATCCAAAACCTTTAGAATTCTCAAATGCTGCTGTAAATAGCCCGGTGGGGGAGCGGGGCGTGTGAGGGAATGTCTCCTTCATAGGTTGACCCCCGAGGAGGAAAAAAAGATGAGTAATTGCTAAAAAATTCCATTATATGCCTCCCAAAGTATAGAGGCGATGATGACAGCTGGGAACGCATACCAGCCCAGTTTCATGATCAATGAGTCTATTGTATTACAAGTCATTACCATGAAGCACAGCAAAACAATAACCTTTGCCCAGGCCCCCCTGCTGATAAACACTAAAACAGCAAATACTGGCTGTAAGTAAGGTGTGACATGCATGTCTCCGAGACCAAGCGCAAGGACTGTAAGAGCAAATAAATAAACATTGTGATGAGTGACTATTATTCTGAAACAATGAATGCTAATCACATATACTATTTGACACACTCCAGTCAGATCTGTCGTTATCTCAACCTTTAGTGCCCCACTTTGGGCGCCGCAAAGATCTGTCGTGGTTTAAGCCCAGCCCGTAACTCAGAACCACGCAGCTGCTCGCTCACTCCCCCCCCCCTTCTTCCTCCCCCGCTCCCGGAGGGATGGGGAGGAGAATTGAAAGAATGTAAATCCCGTGGTGTGAGATAAGAACAGTCCAGTAACTAAGGTGTAATACAAAACTACTACTGCTACCACCAATGATAATAATGATAAGGGAAATAACAAGGGGAGAGGATAGAATTGCTCACCCCCCGCCGACTGATACCCAGCCCGACCCGAGCAGCCATCTGGGCCTTCTGGCTAATTCCCCCCGGTTTATATACTGGGCATGACGTGCCATGGTATGGAATACCCCTTTGGCTAGTTTGGGTCAGGTGTCCTGTCCCCGCTTCCTCCCGGCTTTCCGTGCCCCTCGTCACTGGCAGAGTATGAGAATGAAAAAGTCCTTGATCAGGGTAAGCATTACCTAGCAACAGCTAAAAACATCGGTGTGTTATCAGCGTTGTTCTCAGGCTTGAGTTGAAAAACACAGCACTGCACCAGCTACTAAGAAGTAGAAAAATGACTGCTACAGCTGAACGCACGACACTCCCCCTATCCTCTTGAGGAGGGAGAGTGAGTGAGTGGCTGGGTGGGGGTCTGGCAGCCAGCCAAGGTCAACCCACCACACAGGACATTCACTGCTGCCATGTCTTTCATAAAATTGTCACCGAAAGTCAGGAGAATAAAACTCCTTAACACCAATGTAGCATTAAGAAGCATGCACTTCTTTATTGAAGCACTGGGTGCTAGGTGGAATTTCCACAAATCAAGCACACCCAATGCCGATTTTGCTGTTACATTTATACACAAAAATTACAAGATAGTACACTCCCAGTTACAATGATTGGTTAGTGATCTGCATGCAATTATAATATCTGCAGCATCATTCTCTTCTGTTACTATGCTTGTGCGGGAGAAGGGTCTTCACCTGGGCAAGGGTCTTTTCTATCTGTGGGTGTGTTTTTTATTATTATAATAAAGGCAGTTTACTTCAGGTCACCTTAAAAGTAAGTTTTGTTGCCAAGTTGGCTGGCTAGTTTTCTACCTTGCCAGGTTGTCAAATAACTCATCCTATATACAATAGACCCTAGGTGCTTTGGTTATTGTCTAGATAGTAAGGACTAAGGCTAATATGTCCCAGAGAACAGGGACTTCAAGCAATACAGCTTCTGATTTAAAGTAACACAGCAACCTGTGCTAACATAAAGGCAAACTTCTTAAATCAAGATGTTCCTCTAGATAACTATTTCACAGACACAAAACATAGAAAGATTCGGTATAACTTAAGATAATCTTCCACAAAATCATTCCAGCCTTCCGGTGTTCTCAGGCTAGAAGGGGCCCAAGTCTGAAGGATGCATCAGACTAAATCAAGAAGGCCAGTCCCCTTGAGGACATCTTTGGATACAAATCTTTCCTGGTTGGCCCAAGAATAAATATGCTTGTGTTGCCTTAGTTTACCCAGGAGCACTTGTGCATTCTTCCAATACCGTGGATGTACATTATACAAAACTTCCTGAACAACAAGATCAGGGGCCTCAGGAGTCTCCAGGGGCTTTTCTGCTTCTGTTTCTTTTTTTTTTTTTTCCCCCCAGAAAAACAAGAGTTATTTTCCCCCTTTCCTGATCGCTCTGATTTACATGTGCAAAGTACACTTGAAGAGCAGCTGTATGCACCTTAGCCTTCTCATAGGTTGTCAAGCCTGGTTTCTGGACAATATGTTCTTCATTTTGGAATCCAAAGAATGGACTGCATCAGCCCTCATGTCTTTCCTGGGCAATGGTGGCACCCTCAGCCACTCCATCATCTGATTTGCAGTCACCAAACACAGTTTTTCTGCATATTCCAAGTATTCACTGCTTTACCAAAAGCCCCATGATGAGCAGAAGAGCAAAAGTTACAAGAGAACCAATAAACCCAACAGTGTGCTTCACTGATAGCTTCTTTCTTTTGAAGGACACACTTTTACTATTCAGGCTTTTAATGAATTTGTATCCCTTTTTAAGGACACATAGCTGGTGGAATGTTAATGGAATGTCACCCTTCAAGTTATTCAGGGACATTTCAGAAATGGCCTTTATCAGGTCATCAGAAGCAGTGCAGAGTATTACTTCCTTCTGCCAGGGGGAGGACCAGATAACTTCAGGAAGAACAGGTTACTCTTCACACACTGAGATATCATCCTCACAAGTCTGTACCAATACCAATGCAAGGTGTCAGTCCAGCTCCTCTCTATTTATTGCCAAACACCAGTCTTTTTTTTCCCCAATATGTAAATGGTCAGCATTTACCATTTTTTCACCTAAAAGTCTCAGGGGCAGAAGCATTTAAATCAACAACCAGGTACTTGTATGGTGCCTTTGTAGCATCTTTAAACATTTCTAAAAAGAATCAGGCCTTCCCAGGATATATTTGTCAGGCTAGGGACACAACCTGGAGCTTATCTCAGGGGTTCCTAAATAACACCATATATTTTGTGCTGAGAGTGATGGTTTGTCTCTTTGTTCCCTGACAAAAAACATTTCAGGCAATGTACAGGATGTTAAGATTACTTTGATGTGTATACTTAGTAAAAGCTTTCTTAATTATGTCATTCACAAGCAGAGTTTATCAAATCATCGACTACAACCATATTTAATTTATTAGGGGAAAATAAATGGTTATCACTAAGACTTTCAGGTAAGTCCTCCACAAATTTGATAAAGGGATATTTTTTGAGCTCAGGGACAGGCTGGGTATCGGTCAGTGGGTGGTAAAAAATTGTATTGTGGATCACTGCTGTTTGTTTTTCTTTTTAGTTTTGTCTGTCTCTTTTTTGTTATTTCCCTTTTCATTATTATTAGTAGTATTAAAATGTATTTTATTTTAATTATTAAACTGTTCTTATCTTAACTCATGGTTTTTACCTTTTTTCTAATTTTCCTCCCCATTCCACTCTGGGGAGGGTGTGTGGGGGGTGAGCTAGCTGCTGCGTGGTACTTTTAGTTGTCAGCTGGGGTTAAACCACAACATACCCTCACTGCTCTCCAGCAAGCAGCCGCTCTCCTCTTCTGCTCACGTGGCCTAATATGATTGGTTGGCAGAAGCACACACCCCCGATACCGAATTAAATTAGTATTTCACTGTATAATTAATATAAAATAAAATTAATATTTCACTGAATATAGAGACTTAGACATAGACAGGGCTACAAGGATTCTTAAACTAGAATTTACTGTGTATAGAGTCTATACGGATAGAGATGGTGTACAGAGGACATAGAGATAAGGAAGGCATGCAACAAGAGAACCAGATGTCTTCTCTCAAACCAATATAGGCCTTCCTCCTGTTGATAAGGCCTGAGAAATAGGTAAATGGCTGCAAAAGAAAACAATTCAAGCAGCCTCTCAGGGTCATAAATTAGACCAAACAAGAACATGTAGTTAATTGGCAAGACTAAATACGCATTCCAATGTAATTAACTAAAGGATTTCCATAAAAGGATAAAATGAGTAGGGGTATTTCTCCCCAAATGACCACCACGACCCCCAGAGACCACTCTTCAAATTCACAGTGCCTGTGCTGTGGCCTTATCTGCCCAAATTACCATATGTATGAGTAAGGAGAACTGGGTGGGCATTTTGCAGAATTATAATGAATATATGAATACATGAATGTATATAATGAAGATATATAAGCTGCAAACTGTCTCTTCTTGGTGTGCGTGATAGGCGGAGCGATCCCCCATGTACCCAGTACCATAATAAAGTAATGTCGGCTTTCTAACCTGTCATTCTGGTTAGAGAGTTTATTTCCCGGATTTTGGTGACACCCCTTCCAATTTACCTGGAAGAAGATCAGATCAGGAAGTCCCCTACACATAGGGGCCACCCACAGGGGTTGTCATTTTCTTTCATCTGCCATTTTATGGAAGTGATTATATATACATCTGCAAAAGCATAGGTATAACATGGATAAAACATTCATTAATAAGAACTAATGTAATGTATAATTAAAGTTTAAATGTGAATAGAATGTAATTAAATAAAAGTAAAAAGCAGGTTTGGTGCCAGCCAACTTTACAAGGCTAAACAAGCCCTAGCATGTCTGGGTTGTGAGGGGAACTTTAAGAGGGTGAACCCTAAGGGGTTCCCAAAAAAGACCCTGTGAAACAGAAGAACTGGCCAATAGGCCTGTTAACTGGTTTCAAGGTCAGCATCACAGAGAGGGCAGGTGGTAGTGATGGGGGAGCTCCCTTTGCCCACAGTCGTGGGGGATTTTGCAGCTACCTGTAAGGCCATTCTGGGGTGCAGGCTGGTGCTATATGTGTTTCTTTATCCTTAGGTTGATGACCTTACAGACAGTTTCAAAAAGCTCCAGCTGACTGAGTGAGGAGGGAGAAGGAGGAGTGTGCCGTGACTTGCCTGCATTCCTGTCCTGACCTGCAGCAGCCAGAAAAAGGAAAATAGGCATCGAAGTGGTGTTCAAGGAAAAAAAAAGGAAAAAGCCTGGAGAAGTCTGGCTGGCAACCAACTCCCTTCATATCCTGTTAATAAAATTTCTCTGTATTTGAATTAAATTGATTCTCCAGTCTTTCATTTTGTGCATGTGTGCAATAGCAGCATGTCAGTAGGCATGTTTACGCCATCGCTTCTGCTAAAAAGCACATTTACTATGCTCCTGGGAAGGTGGGAAGCTTTGAAGGCATAAATCCCCATTGTGAAGCTGCTAAAATGTGAATTGCCGAACTGATCAGAAGCCAAGTGGCCACATGGCTTGCAAGCCGGGATGCTTACAGTTTATACAAGGCAGCAGGAAAGCACTTTAAAATAAGCAAGGTGATTGTGGCAGAGGTGGATGCACAGTGGACAGAATTAGTAGATATGCAACAGTTTTCCAAGCACAACGATGGTGTTAAGTACAGCTTACTTAGAAAAATCGAACCGTATAATGGACTGTAGAAGACTACACTGAGAGCAATGGGTTGTGGGACTTTCAAGCATTGGGATACACATTTAGCAAAAGCCACCTGCTTAGTCAACACTAGAGGATATGCCAATCCTACTGGCCCTACCTAATAAAAAATTTACGTACTGTGGAAGGGGATCAGGTTCCTGTGGTGCACATAAAGGATATGCTGGGGAAAACAGCCTGGGTTATCTCTGCCTCAGGCAAAGGCAAACCCACTCATGGGATTGCTTTTGCTCAAGGACCTGGGTGTACTTGGTGGGTAATGCGGGAGGATGGGGACATCCAATGTGTACCTCAAGGGGATTTGATTTTGAGTGAGAATAGCCAATTAATTCAATTGTATGCTATTAACTGCTATATAACACTTCTGTGGCAGACAGATGCCCATCACCGTACTGGGTGCCTTGTGGTGCCTGTCTCCGCCACTTCGGACTTTGGGGCCTGAACCCGACTCCCTTTTGATCATCACAGTAACCAAGACTTCACTTTTTGATGAAACTGGACGAGCACAGAGTTGATGAAACTGCTGAAGCCAGAATTGGCTTCAGCAGGCAACAATCCAACACCACACACCATCTCTCCTGCCCTGAAAGACTTACGACAGATGGAGCCCCAAGTCATGGACTGAATGAACTCAATGAACTTTTATAGGGATAGACTAAGGGAATGATATCTGTATGTGCGCGTGTGTGTGTATATATATATATAAAGAAACAGAAAAGGTGATGTGATTCAAAGAACTCGTTAAGAACTCGCCAACAAAGTTTTAAGTTGACAAGCAGGTATTCTTTATTGCGGCGCCGGGGAACACGGGGGATAGCTCCTCCTAGCGTGTCCCATCCGAGCATCAAACAAACTGTGATTATATCGCTGTTAATCATACATATTCATTACATTATATGCATATTTATGAAGTTGCTTATACATGACATCACATTTCTAGAACATTCTTCCCGCATGCGCACTTTATTATGGTAGTGGTCTTTGGGACCCCTGGTGGTCGTTTCTTTGTCATCTTCCTCTTCATCACCTTGTCCTTTGGCTGAACTTCAAGTTTGGAAAGTCCCGTCATCAAGCCAACTACCACCAGTCCAGTTCTGGCTGGTCATCGTGAAACATTTACCCAAGATACTTTCTCACTGTCATCTATTACAATATCCTACTTTTTCAATGTCATCTATTACAAGGCCACAAAGCCTAACTGAATTTAAAAGATTTGCACTTCCTTGTCTCAGATGGTATATTGGAAAATGTGGAGCCTTAGCATGACATAAATGGAATGGAATAAGGGGTGGATACTGTCCTGGGTTCATCTGGGATAGAGTTAATTTTCTTCCTAGTAGCTGGTACAGTGCTGTGTTTTGGCTTTAGTCTGAGAATAATTCTGATAACACACTGATGTTTTAGTTTTTGCTAAGCAGCACTTACCCTGATCAAGGACTTTTCAGTGTCTCTTACTCTGCCAGTGAGTGGCACAAGAAGCTGGGAGGGAGCAGAGCCAGGTCACCTGACCCAAACTATCCAAAGGCATATTCCGTACCACAGCATGTCATGCCCAGTATATAAGCTGGGGGGAGTTATCCAGAAGGGACCGATCACTGCTTGGGACTGTCTGGGTATCATTCAGCGGGTAGTGAGCAATTGTACTGCATATCACTCGTGTTTTCTGAGTTTTCATTTCTCTTTTTCTGTTGTTCCCTATTATTATTATTATTGCTATTGTTGGTATTATTTCTATTATCATTATATTTTACTTAATTTCAATTATTAAACTGTTCTTATCTCAACCTGCAGGTTTTACCTTCTTCCAGTTATATACCGGCAATGATGTCCACCAACTCCTTCAGCACTTGTGGGTGTATCCCGTCAGGGCCCATGGACTTATGGATGTCAAGTTTGTCTAAATGATCTCTAACCCAATCCTCCTCAAACAAGGGAAAGACTTCCTTTCTCCAGACCTTCTCCCTGATTTCTTGGGCCAGGGATTCCTGAGGCCTGGCACTGGCATTGAAGACTGAAGCAAAGGCGGCATTTAGTATCTCCACCTTCTCTGCATCCTCTGTCACCATGGTTCCTGCTCCATTCAGCAGTGGGCCCACATTTTCCTTAGTTTTCCTCTTGTTATTGATGCATTTGAAGAAGCCCTTCTTGTTGTTATTTACATCCTTAGCCAGATACAATTCCAAACTGTCCTTGACTTTCTTCGTCACTGTTCTGCTAACAAACAGGCAGGATACACCACAAAATCACCACACACTAGCTGCATAATATGCACAGTTTATTAAACAAGCACACTAAAGCAAATAAATAAGCACACAAAAGCAAACAAGCACACTAAAACGAATCAGGTATATATCTCTATATATACAGTTAGTAAGTACAATGAAGCAAATCAGAGATATATATATATAAAGTACAGAGGAAAATTAGCAATGCATCAAATCATTACTGCATAGAGAGAACAGAGATTAAGAAGAAATACATCACCAAATACCACTGAATCATCATCCAAGCCCACACTTCCAGCTGGGAAGCCCTGTTGCAGCCAATGCCAGGAGTCTCAGGTAATTGGGAAAATTCCTACGTGGTGTGTCCACCCATAGGTGAAGCTTCTCTCATGGCCACAAGAGGGTCCTGCTTTTATACCCTTATCAAAGCAACTGGCTTTATGTCAGATCTCTAATTGTTTACTCATGATCTCACCGTTGTCCATGCTAGAGCGTTGGCCAGGCGCCCCAGTGTGGCCAAGTATGAAGATCAGAACAGCTGCACACCTCTGTTTTCCTGTCTCTTTCCAACAAACAGTCACGACGAACATAAACATATATATTCTACGGAATACACTGTGACAAAACACATACTTTGTTATGTCTCTCAGTCATGAGAGGGAATCAACTCTCAGCTAGGTTCCCATCCATTACAGTTGCATTTCTGCATACTCTGACAACATCCCTATATTCATTCCAAGCGGTCTGTCCGTTCTTCCACCTCCTGTATATCTCCTGCTTGTGTTTGAGTTTTGACAGGAGTTCCTTGTTCATCCATGCAGGTCTCCTGCCCCCTTTGCTTGATTTCTTGTCCATGGGGATGCACCATTCTTGAGCCTGGAGGAAATGATCCTTAAATATTAACCAGCTATATTTTGGTAGCCAAAGTGGAAGGGATAACCAAAAAGAAATCTGTGTATAAATATGTTTCTTGACCTTTCTTATGTATTTATATATTAAGAGGTGGGGTTTTTTTATCATAGTATTTAAATCCATAGAAATTCCAAGGGTAGAAGTTCCAGACTTAAAAAGGGTGTACTTTTAAATAATATTTTAAATATAATATCTGTACTTCTTTCTATTAATTATAATTCATTTGAAGAGTTTCTCCTGGTTTTAGATTAAATTGTGAGCATCAAATTGGTATCTGTTACATCTAAAGAGTATGCAGTTACAGAACTGGAAAGTAGCAATATGAAAAAAAATCTTGAGATGTCAGTGATGTATCTTGGGGGATATTTTAGTAAGATCTGCGCTTAACCAATCAAACATTTTAAAAAGTTATTAGATGTTGCCTTTTGTTGTGCTTATACAGGAAATTACAGGTGCATGTTTCTCCAATTCATATCATCAGAAGTTCTGTATGTTCAAAACCAATTAGTAAGAGTTCTGCATGTCCATCTGCAAGTGTCTGATCAGATCATGTTCTGACTTATAAACATAACCTCCATTATCTGTTGGTAACTTAAATAGGAGCTGGGTTTTTTTCATATGTAAAATTCATTTAGAACTAGTCTTTCCCTAAGGAGAAACTTAAATGCCAAACTGTCTTTTAATTTTGTCCTGGTTTCAGCTGTAACAGTTATTTTTCTTTCTAGTAGCTGGTACAGTGCTGTGTTTTGGCTTTAGTCTGAGAACAATGCTGATTGATAACACACTGATGTTTTAGTTGTTGCTAAGTAGCACTTACTTACCCTGATCAAGGACTTTTCAGTCTCTCATGCTCTGCCAGTGAGGAGAGGCACCAGAAGCCGGGAGGGAGCAGAGACAGGACACCTGACCTGAACTAGCCAAAGGGATATTCCATGTGAGAAATGGTCTCTAGATAAAAACTTTTATTGTGAAAGCTCAGGGTAGACACAACAGCGAAGCAGCTATTTATTAACATCTTTGCAAAAACGGGTGTCCTAGCAAGTAGGCACACACAGCAAAAGCAGAACTTCGATTTATATTTCCTATTCCGTCCGCAAGTTCCCTCCCTTGTTTCCCCATTGGTTGGGTACTCCAAGGTTTACAGCCTATCCAACATGTATAATCTATACGATAACTGTCCCGCCTCTGTTTACATCCGGCTTTACTCGATTTTGTATGCCCCTTCCTCTTATTTATTTATCTCCTTTTATGGTTCGATTTCATAACTCTCTGGCATACATGCGGTACATGTAGCGTTCGTTTAACTACAGAACCAGTTTGCACTGGCTTAGTTTCATAGGTTGTTGTCCTGGATTCAGCTACGGCAGTCATTTTTTCTCCTTCTTAGTAGCTGGTGCAGTGCTGTGTTTTTGACTTTCAGCCTGGGAACAACGCTGATAACACCGATGTTTTTAGTTGTTGCTAAGTAATGTTTCCTCCGACCAAGGACTTTCTCAGTCTCATGCTCTGCCAGGGAGGAGGGGAAGCCGGGAGGAAGCAGAGACAGGACACCTGACCCAAACTAGCCAAAGGGGTCTCTTTAAAAATGTCACTAATACTTCTGCTCCCCAGTGACATTCCGTATCTTTTGTCTGTATTATTTCCCTCATTATAAGTGGTGGGATTACTACTTGACCTTGTGATGTCACCCACCATCCTGCTAGATTCTTCTTTGCATTCAGCAACTTCCCTAATTTCTCATCTTCCTCTGAATATTTAGGTTTTTCTCTTGGTAGAGCTATGGTTTTAGTAGGGATTAATGCCATTTGGAAGGCATCTATTATTGCAATCCTCCTAGCTGTTCTGTCTGCTAATTTGTTTCCTATAATTTCTTTTGTATTTCCTGACTGATGTGCTTTACAGTGCGTGATTGCCACCTTAATTGGCTTCTGGACTGCTTGTATTAATGTTAAGATTTCTTCTTTGTATTTAATACTTGTTCCCTGGGAGGATAATAATCTCCTTTCCTTCCACAGGACTCCATGAACATGTACCACACCAAAGGCATATTTTGAATCAGTCCAAATATTCTCTTTCTTTCCTTCACTCAGTTCTAATGCTCTCATCAAGGCTATCGGTTCTGCATTTTGAGCCGAAGGTAAAGACTTTGCTTCTATAATTGAATTCTCAGTAGTCACCACATATCCTGCATATGGAATTCCGTCCTCCACAAAACTGCTACCATTCGTGTATAATTCCCAATCAGGATCATCCAGCGGTCTATCCTTTAAGTCTTCTTGACTGGAATAGACATGTTCAATGGTCACCAAACAGTCATGTTCTAATTGTCCTTCTTCCTGTATGGAGTTCAAAAAAACTGCAGGGTTAATCAGGTTAGTTGTTTTCAAAATAACATCATCTTGTTCTGTCAAAATCATTTGGTATTTCATCATTCTGCTAGGGGACAACCAATGACCCCCCTTTTGTTCTAAAACAGTAATTACCATGTGTGGTACATATACTGTTATTGTCCTCCCCAAAGTTAGTTTTCAAGCTTCTTGTATTAGCACCACTGTAGCAGCAACTGCCTGGAGACAAGTAGGCCATCCTTTACTTACAGTGTCCATTTGTTTGGAGAAATACCCAACTGGTCTTTTCCAGTTTCCTATTTTCTGAGTCAGCACCCCGAGTGCAAGATGTTGTCTTTCATGAACAAATAACTGAAAGTCTTTGGTTAGGTCTGGAAGTCCCAATGCTGGTGCAGTCATTAAAGCCTGTTTTAAGTTCAGAAAGGCCTTTTGCTGTTCCAGGCCCCACACAAATGGTACAACCTTTTGGGCTTCATATAGCAGCCTTGCTATCAGACTGTAATTCATTATCCAGAGCCGACACCATCTGGCCATTCCCAGAAATGCTCTTAATTCATGAACATTTCTAGGTTCAGGAATACTGCAGATTGCCTCTTTACTGTCTGTTCCAAATTGTCATTGTCCTTTCAAAATCTCAAAGCCCAGATATAAAACAATTTGGCTTGCTATCTGAGACTTATTTCTAGATACATTGTACCCATTTAGTCCAAGAAAGTTTAAAAGGTCTACTGTTACCTTTATACAGGCCAGTCTCTTCTGAAGCAATCAAGATGTCATCCACATATTGTAGAAGCAGATGTCCAGGTTTAGGTTCTGTGTCATTTTGCTTCCACCGTTCCAGCTCCTTTGCCAACTGGTTACCAAAGATCATTGGACAATTTTGAATCCTTGTGGAAATCTTGTCCATGTTGTTTTTTTCGTCCTGTTTATGGATTCTCCCACTCGAAAGTAAATAATTTTCGGCTTTCCTTCTCCAGGGGTATGCAAAAGAAAGTATCCTTTAAATCAAGCACTGTAAACCACTGATGATTCTCTCTTAATGTTGTTAAAAGTGTATATGGATTTGCAACTACAGGGTATATGTCTTTATTTGATTTATAGCCCTTAAATCCTGAACCAATCTATATTCACCTGAAGGTTTTCTTACTGGTAAAATTGGAGTATTATATTCTGACTCACACTCTTCAAGAATCCCAAACTTTAAAAACTTATCAATTAATTTCTTAATTCCTTGTCTAACCTCTGGCTTGATTGGATATTGCTTGATTCTCACTGGTTTTGCCTGTTCTTTCAACTCTAAGGCCCAGCTAGAATTAAGTTTGGCAAGGGATGTAAAAGATAACAGGAAAGGATTCTATAGATACGTAGCAAATAAAAGACAGACTAGGGACAATGTAGGCCCTCTCCAGAAGCTATCAGGAGAACTGGCTACCATGGATTTGGAGAAGGCTGAGGTTCTTAATGACTTCTTTGCCTCAGTCTTCACCAGCAAATGCTCTGACCACACAACCCAAGTCTTGGAAAGCAAATGCAGGGACTGTGAGAACGAAGACCTTAGGCCCACTGTAGGAGAGGATCAGGTTCGAGACCATCTTAAGAACCTGAACGTGCACAAGTCCATGGGACCTGATGAAATCCATCCACGGGTCCTGAAGGAGCTGGCGAATGAAGTTGCTAAGCCACTGTCCATCATATTCGAAAAATCCTGGCAGTCAGGTGAAGTTCCCGATGACTGGAAGAAGGGTAATATAACCCCCATTTTCAAGAAGGGGAAGGTGGAAGACCCGGGGAACTACAGACCAGTCAGCCTCACCTCTGTGCCTGGCAAAATCTTGGAACAGTTTCTCCTGCAAAACATGCTAAGGCACATGAAAAACAACGAGGTGGTTGGTGACAGCCAACATGGCTTCACTAAGGGGAAATCCTGCCTGACCAATTTGGTGGCCTTCTATGATGGAGCCACGGAACTGATGGACAGGGGCAGAGCAGTTGATGTCATCTACCTGGACTTGTGCAAAGCATTCGACACTGTCCCACATGACATCCTTGTCTCTAAATTGGAGAGACATCAATTTGATAGATGGACCACTCGGTGGATAAAAAACTGGCTCGATGGCCGCACGCAAAGAGTTGTGGTAAATGGCTCGATGTCCCGTTGGAAACCTGTAACGAGTGGTGTCCCTCAGGGATCGGTGTTGGGACCGGTCCTGTTCAACATCTTTGTCGGTGACATGGACAGTGGGATTGAGTGCGCCCTCAGCAAGTTTGCCGATGACACCAAGCTGTGTGGTTCGGTTGATACGCTGAAGGGAAGGGATGCCATCCAGAGGGACCTTGACACGCTTGTGAGGTGGGCCGATGCCAACCTTATGAAGTTTAACCAAGGCAAGTGCAAGGTCCTACATCTGGGTCGGGGCAACCCCAGGCACTGCTACAGGCTGGGCAGAGAAGAGATTCAGAGCAGCCCTGCAGAAAAGGACTTGGGGGTGTTGGTTGACGAGAAGCTTAACATGAGCCGGCAGTGTGCGCTTGCAGCCCAGAAAGCCAACCGCATCCTGGGCTGCATCAAAAGAAGCGTGACCAGCAGGTCGAAGGAGGTGATCCTGCCCCTCTACTCTGCTCTTGTGAGACCTCACTTGGAGTACTGTGTACAGTTCTGGTGTCCTCAACATAAAAGGACATGGAGCTGTTGGAGCAAGTCCAGAGGAGGGCCACGAGGATGATAAGAGGGCTGGAGCACCTCCCATATGAAGACAGGCTGAGAAAGTTGGGGCTGTTCAGCCTGGAGAAGAGAAGGCTGCGTGGTGACCTCATAGCAGCCTTCCAGTATCTGAAGGGGGTCTACAAGGATGCTGGGGAGGGACTCTTCCTTAGGGACTGTAGTGGTAGGACAAGGGGTAATGGGTTCAAACTTAAACAGAGGAAGTTTAGATTAGATATAAGGAAGAAGTTCTTTACAGTGAGGGTGGTGAAGCACTGGAATGGGTTGCCCAGGGAGGTTGTGGATGCTCCATCCCTGGCGGTGTTCAAGGCCAGGTTGGACAGAGCCTTGAGCCACATGGTTTAGGGCAAGGTGTCCCTGCCCATGGCAGGGGGGTTGGAACTAGATATCTTAAGGTCCTTTCCAACCCTTACGATTCTATGATTCTATGATTCTATTTTTTTTACAGGTTGTGCTGTCTTTGACTTACCAGGTATGTCTGTATTCCAGACTATAGGTATAACAGCCTGATCTACCTCCTGTGGTATTTGCTCCTTAACTTTCTCCTGTATTGTCAATATTTCCCGTCTTTGATTCTGGTATCTTTAAAAGAATCTCTCCTTTCTCAAACACTATTTGCACATTTAATTTGGACAATAAATCTCACCGCAACAAAGGTATTAGACAGTCTGGTACATACAAAAATTTGTGTGTAATTTCTTTATTTCCAAATTTCAAATCTAGGGGTTGAAGAAATTGCCTATTTTCTTGCTTCCCAGTTGCTCCAACTATACTGGCCATTTTATTTCCTAATTTTCCTTTGCAAGTGTTTAAAACAGAATATGTTGTACCTATATCTACTAAAAATTCACCCTTATCATCTCCCAGCTTAATTATAACGAGAGGCTTAGCTGGGTTCTCCTCTGGTCCTCTTCAGTCGTCTAGGGTCATCATCCTTGCAGCTTCTTGATGACTTGCCTTTAGTCTAGGACAGTCATTTTTCCAATGTCCCTCCTCCCTGCAATATGCACATTGATCCATCCCTAGGGGTGCATTAGTTTCTAGGTTACCAAAGTTTCTAAAACCTCCTCTTCCTCTGGCTCATCCTCTTCCCTTTACTGTATTCCCTGTTAAAAGAGCTATTAGTCTGCTCTCTCTACTTCTTTCTTTTCTTTTCTTTTCTTTTCTTTTCTTTTCTTTTCTTTTCTTTTCTTTTCTTTTCTTTTCTTTTCTTTTCTTTTCTTTTCTTTCCTTCCTTTCCTTTCCTTTTCTTTTCTTTTCTTTTCTTGTTACACTTCTGTAATCACTTTGTCAATTCCCCCTTCCCTAGCAAGTGATCCCAGCTGCTTGGCTTCCTTACCTTCTAGTTCATGACCCTCGGCCCCATTGTCCCAGCATTGGAGCAACAAGGTGACAATGTGCTCACCTGGAAGACGTTGAAATCCTTTCTCATATTCCACAGCTCGGTCGAGGTCTGGGATCACGAAGTTACCACGAAGATTACCACGAGGTCTGGGATCACGAAGTTACTTTTCTTCGTGGTAACATATTGTCCAGAACATATTGTCCAGAAACCAGGCTTGACAACCTATGAGAAGGCTAAGGTGCATACAGCTGCTCTTCAAGTGTACTTTGCACATGTAAATCAGAGCGATCAGGAAAGGGGGAAAATAACTCTTGTTTTTCTGGGGGGAAAAAAAAAAAAAGAAACAGAAGCAGAAAAGCCCCTGGAGACTCCTGAGGCCCCTGATCTTGTTGTTCAGGAAGTTTTGTATAATGTACATCCACGGTATTGGAAGAATGCACAAGTGCTCCTGGGTAAACTAAGGCAACACAAGCATATTTATTCTTGGGCCAACCAGGAAAGATTTGTATCCAAAGATGTCCTCAAGGGGACTGGCCTTCTTGATTTAGTCTGATGCATCCTTCAGACTTGGGCCCCTTCTAGCCTGAGAACACCGGAAGGCTGGAATGATTTTGTGGAAGATTATCTTAAGTTATACCGAATCTTTCTATGTTTTGTGTCTGTGAAATAGTTATCTAGAGGAACATCTTGATTTAAGAAGTTTGCCTTTATGTTAGCACAGGTTGCTGTGTTACTTTAAATCAGAAGCTGTATTGCTTGAAGTCCCTGTTCTCTGGGACATATTAGCCTTAGTCCTTACTATCTAGACAATAACCAAAGCACCTAGGGTCTATTGTATATAGGATGAGTTATTTGACAACCTGGCAAGGTAGAAAAACTAGCCAGCCAACTTGGCAACAAAACTTACTTTTAAGGTGACCTGAAGTAAACTGCCTTTATTATAATAATAAAAAACACACCCACAGATAGAAAAGACCCTTGCCCAGGTGAAGACCCTTCTCCCGCACAAGCATAGTAACAGAAGAGAATGATGCTGCAGATATTATAATTGCATGCAGATCACTAACCAATCATTGTAACTGGGAGTGTACTATCTTGTAATTTTTGTGTATAAATGTAACAGCAAAATCGGCATTGGGTGTGCTTGATTTGTGGAAATTCCACCTAGCACCCAGTGCTTCAATAAAGAAGTGCATGCTTCTTAATGCTACATTGGTGTTAAGGAGTTTTATTCTCCTGACTTTCGGTGACAATTTTATGAAAGACATGGCAGCAGTGAATGTCCTGTGTGGTGGGTTGACCTTGGCTGGCTGCCAGACCCCCACCCAGCCACTCACTCACTCTCCCTCCTCAAGAGGATAGGGGGAGTGTCGTGCGTTCAGCTGTAGCAGTCATTTTTCTACTTCTTAGTAGCTGGTGCAGTGCTGTGTTTTTCAACTCAAGCCTGAGAACAACGCTGATAACACACCGATGTTTTTAGCTGTTGCTAGGTAATGCTTACCCTGATCAAGGACTTTTTCATTCTCATACTCTGCCAGTGACGAGGGGCACGGAAAGCCGGGAGGAAGCGGGGACAGGACACCTGACCCAAACTAGCCAAAGGGGTATTCCATACCATGGCACGTCATGCCCAGTATATAAACCGGGGGGAATTAGCCAGAAGGCCCAGATGGCTGCTCGGGTCGGGCTGGGTATCAGTCGGCGGGGGGTGAGCAATTCTATCCTCTCCCCTTGTTATTTCCCTTATCATTATTATCATTGGTGGTAGCAGTAGTAGTTTTGTATTACACCTTAGTTACTGGACTGTTCTTATCTCACACCACGGGATTTACATTCTTTCAATTCTCCTCCCCATCCCTCCGGGAGCGGGGAGGAAGAAGGGGGGGGGAGTGAGCGAGCAGCTGCGTGGTTCTGAGTTACGGGCTGGGCTTAAACCACGACAGATCTTTGCGGCGCCCAAAGTGGGGCACTAAAGGTTGAGATAACGACAGATCTGACTGGAGTGTGTCAAATAGTATATGTGATTAGCATTCATTGTTTCAGAATAATAGTCACTCATCACAATGTTTATTTATTTGCTCTTACAGTCCTTGCGCTTGGTCTCGGAGACATGCATGTCACACCTTACTTACAGCCAGTATTTGCTGTTTTAGTGTTTATCAGCAGGGGGGCCTGGGCAAAGGTTATTGTTTTGCTGTGCTTCATGGTAATGACTTGTAATACAATAGACTCATTGATCATGAAACTGGGCTGGTATGCGTTCCCAGCTGTCATCATCGCCTCTATACTTTGGGAGGCATATAATGGAATTTTTTAGCAATTACTCATCTTTTTTCCTCCTCGGGGGTCAACCTATGAAGGAGACATTCCCTCACACGCCCCGCTCCCCCACCGGGCTATTTACAGCAGCATTTGAGAATTCTAAAGGTTTTGGATGGCCTTTGAATACCCTTGAGACCTGCCTGCTGATTGTGCTGGGGATAAGCATTTTGCCACACATAGCGCATGTGTTTTACCCACGGCCATCCCACCCTGAGAATGCCCATTTTGTTTGATCTCGAAAGTTAAGCAGGGTTAGGCTAGGGTCTTTTCTAAGGTTAGATGATGATATAGGAGGACCACCAAGAGATTTTCCCCGAGGCTGGACAGTCATGAGTCGCAGAGTGTGTGGGACAGTATGGGCAAGTATCTGGGTCAGTGGGCCCCTCCAGTGCTTTGGAACTTCACCCCTGAAAAAGTGTGAAAAATTAGCAGAACACTTAAATGAGGTGTGCTGTCATCCCGGCAATACTAAAGAGGGACAACTTACTGCAACATGCCGGGGCTTGGCCTATGCCTACAGAGTGTCTCTGGAAAAAGATGTCTCTGGATCTAATGGCAAAGCAAGAGACAACGCAGCTACTCAACCCCCAAGCACAGCAGCTACACCAACCCCGACAACAGACACTGCAGCCACTCCAATCCCAGTGAAAGACACTGCAGCTGCTCCAACCGGGGTGACAGACACGGCAGCCACTCCAAGCCCAGCAACAGACACTGCAGAAAAACCAAAGGACCAATCCATGACAATATCAGTTGCCTCTATAAGCAAAAGGAAGAGCAAACTTGAGCCACAAAGAGCAACCCGTGCAGTGAAGAAAGATGAAGACACAATGCACGCACTAGGGGGACACAATCTGAATGAGAGTTATTACTACAGGAAACAGAGGAAGAGGAAAAGGTTACTTCTCGATCCCAGACCTCGACCGAGCTGCAGAATATGCGAAAGGATTTCAGCCATCGTCCAAGGGAGCACACTGTCACCTGGTTGTGCCGACATTGGGACAATGGGGCCGACGGTCACAAACTAGAAGGCAGGGAAGCCAAGCAGCTGGGATCACTTGCTAGGGAAGGGGGAATTGACAAAGCAATTGCAAAAGAGAAACAAGCCCTCAGCCTTTGGAGGCAGCTCTTGGCAGCTGTGAAGGAAAGGTTTCCCTACAAGGACAATTTTATGTGTCGCTCGCCAAGTGGACCATGACAGAGAGAGGCATCCAGTCCCTGAGGGAATCAGCCATTCTAGAGATGATCTATCATAGGCTGGATGTCAGGAATGCACCTGTAGATCCAGATGAAGTTGAATATACACAACCCATGTGGCAGAAACTTACATGGAGTGCGCCATCATCATATGCCCACTCATTGGCATCAATGACCTGGAGTGAGGCAGCACCACCAACAGCGGAGAACTAACTCGTCAACTCCGAGAGTTCGAAGACAATCTCACCCCTTCCATCATTTCAGCTGTGGAAAAACTGTCCCAGGAGTTCAAACAATTGAAAGATTATCTATCCAGCTCCCCACATATACCAACCCGCATCTCAGCTATGAGCAGAAGGTGCCCTATTGCTCGAGAGAGAAAAATATAGGAGGTACATGCCACGGGCCACCCGATGGTTTTACCTGCAGGATCATTGAGAAAACAGGAGAAAATGGGATGGAAAACACACCTCACTACTGGAGAAATGGGTGCGTGAATTGAAAAGGGAAAACAACGGTCAATGATGATCATCCCAAGAAAGTTGCTGCTCCAGTTTTTGGTGAGCAGCTTCCCAGATGGAGTGGAAGATGTGGTTTTACTCCAACTCCTGTGATGAGGAATACTAATCCCTTTCTATAAGACCTAAGTGGAAAATCTTCTGATCACTATTAGAGGCGCCCTGCCTCCAGCCAGCTGGAGGAGAGGGACAATCGCCTTTACTGGACTGTGTGGATCAGATGGCCTGGCACATCAGTCCCACAGAAGTATAAGGCTCTAGTAGATACCAGTGCACAGTGTACCCTGATGCCATCGAAGTATCAAGGGGTGGAACCCATTTGTATTTCTGGAGTGACAGGAGGATCCCAAGAGCTGACTGTACTGAAGGCTGAAATCAGCCTGACTGGGAGGAAGTGGCAAAAGCACCCCATTGTGCTGGTCCAGGGGCTCCATGCATCCTTTGCATAGATTATCTCAGGAGAAGGTACTTCAAAGACCCAAAAGGGTGCTGATGGGCTTTTGGTATAGCTGCCTTGGAGATGGAGGAAATGAAGCAGCTGTCCACCTTACCCGGTCTCTCAGATGATCCTTCTGTTGTGGGGTTGCTGAAGGTCGAAGAACAGCAAGTGCCAATCGCAACCATAACAGTGCACCAGCGGCAATATTGCACCAACCGAGACTCCCTGATTCCCATCCATAAGCTGATCCGCAGACTGGAGAGCCAAGGAGTGATCAGCCAGACTCGCTCACCCTTTAATAGCCCCATATGGCCAGTGCGAAAGTCTAATGGAGAGTGGAGACTAACAGTAGACTATCATGGCCTGAATGAAGTCACACCACCATTGAGTGCTGCTGTACCGGACATGCTAGAGCTTCAGTATGCACTGGAGTCAAAGACAGCCAAGTGGGATGCCACAAGTGATATTGCCAATGCATTTTTCGCAATCCCTTTGGCAGCAGAGTGCAGGCAACATTTTGCTTTTACTTGGAGGGGCGTCCAGTACACTTGGAACTGACTGCCCCAGGGGTGGAAACACAGCCCTACCATCTGCCATGGGACTGATCCAGACTGCACTGGAACAGGGGCAAGCTCCAGAACAACTGCAATACATTGATGACATTATCGTGTGGGGCGATACAGCGGAAGAAGTTTTTGAGAAAGGGAGGAAAATCATCAAAATCCTGCTGAAGGCCGGTTTTGCCATAAAATGGAGTAAGGTCAAGGGACCTGTACAAGAGATTCAAGTCTGGGGAATAAAATGGCAAGATTGATGTCGCCAGATCCTCACAGATGTGACTGTCGTGGTTTAAGCCCAGCCGGTAACTCAGAACCACACAGCCTCTCACTCCCCCCTCTTCTTCCTCCCCCTGCTCCCAGAGGGATGGCGAGGAGAATGGAAAGAATGCAACTCCAACAGGGTTTGATAAGAACAGTCCAGTAACTAAGGTATGATACAAAACCACTACTACTATGACCAATAACAAGGGGAGAGTAGGGACCGATCTTGTTCAACAACTTTGTCAGCGACATGGACAGTGGGATTGAGTGCGCTCTCAGCAAGTTTGCAGTCAACACCAAGGTGTTTGGTTTCAATTAAAATGCTGGAGGGAAGGGATGCCATCCAGAGGGACCCTGACACGTTTCTGAGGTGCGCCAATGCCAATCTCATGAAGTTCATCCAAGCCAAGTGCAGGATAAGGTTGTGCATGCACTAAGGGGGTATTATTACCAATTATCATTATTAACCAAGTCAAATGCAAGGTCCTACACCTGGGTCAGGGCAATCCCAGGCACAGCTGCAGGTGGGGTGGAGAAGAGATTCAGAGCAACTTTTACATTGCTTGACTACTATCACAAAACAAAATCTCTTCCTGATCTGGGAACTATAGCAATGTATATCAGCTACCAGAAATATCATAGAATAGTTTAGGTTGGAAGGGACCTTAAAGATCATCTAGTTCAAACCCCCCTGCCATGGTCAGAAGCACCTTCCACTAGACCATGTTCCCTGCTCATTTTTACTCATTAGGAGTATTTATGCTGCAACAAGTGTTTCCAAAAGAATTTCAGTCCACTGTCTTTCCAAAGACAGCCGGCCTAGGAAGAATACAGGGATATTGCCCGGGAAGCTAGGGACCAGGTCAGGAAAGCTAAGGCCCAGTTAGAATTAAATCTGGCAAGGGATGTGAAAGATAACAGGAAGGGCTTCTGTAGGTATGTAGCAAACAAAAGACAGATTAGGGACAACGTGGGCCCTCTCCGGAAGCTAACGGGAGAACTGGCTACCCCGGATTTCAAGAAGGCTGAGGTTCTCAATGACTTCTTTGCCTCAGTCTTCACCGGCAAGTGCTCTGACCACACCACCCAAGTCTTGGAAGGCAAATGCAGGGACTGTGAGAATGAAGACCTTAAGCCCACTGTAGCTCAGCAGGTGGCTGAGCTGTGGGAGACTGTCAGTAGGCTAAGAGATACCAGGGAAGCTGATAGGGAGCTGGACTGCTTGCTCCAGGCCCAAACCGTGCAGGGGCCGCGAGCATCCACCATAGCGCATACAGAAAAGGAGGGCAGTAATCCAGGAAGCTGGGAGCTAGTAATAAAAAATAATAATAAAAAAAAGCAAACAACAAAAAAAGAAGGAAGAGGACAATTAAAAGCAAGGGGCTTCCTCCAAAATCTGATGTCCCCATCCAGAACTGCTTTGCAGTTCTGCAGGGGGCTAACGAGGAAACGCACACCTCTCCAAATGAACAACCTGCTGATGCACCAGTAAAGAGGATCACTACTAGTGTCCCCAGGAAAAAGTGGCGGGTCATAGTAGTAGGTGATTCTACTTTGAAGGGCACAGAGGCACCCATCTGTCAGCCTGACGCAGTCTCGAGGGAGGTGTGTTGCCTACCAGGGGCTCAGATCAGGGATGTTGCTGAGAGGCTGCCTGGCCTTGTAAGTCCAGCTATTACCCACTATTACAAGCAGATGCAGGGACTGTGAGAATGAAGACCTTAGGCCCGCTGTAGGAGAGGATCAGGTTCGTGACCATCTTAAGAACCTGAACGTGCACAAGTCCATGGGACCTGATGAAATCCATCCACGGGTCCTGAAGGAGCTGGCAAATGAAGTTGCTAAGCCACTGTCCATCATATTTGAAAAATCATGGCAGTCAGGTGAAGCTCCCGATGACTGGAAAAAGGGTAATATAACCCCCATTTTCAAGAAGGGAAGGTGGAAGACCCAGGGAACTACGGAGCAGTCAGTCTCACCTCTGTGCCTGGCAAAATCTTGGAACAGATTCTCCTGGAAAGCATGCTAAGGCACATGAAAAACAACGAGGTGGTTGGTGACAGCCAACATGGCTTCACTAAGGGGAAATCCTGCCTGACCAATTTGGTGGCCTTCTATGATGGGGCTACGGAACTGACGGACAGGGGCAAAGCAGCTGACGTCATCTACCTGGACTTGTGCAAAGCATTCGACGCTGTCCCCGCACCACATCCTTGTCTCTAAACTGGAGAGACGTCGATTCGATGGACAGACCACCCAGTGGATAAAGAATTGGCTGGACGGCCGCACACAAAGAGTTGTGGTCAACGGCTCAATGTCCAGTTGGAAACCAGTAACGAGTGGTGTCCCTCAGGGATCGGCGTTGGGACCGATCCTGTTCAACATCTTTGTCGGCGACATGGAGAGTGGGATTGAGTGCGCCCTCAGCAAGTTTGCCGACGACACCAAGCTGTGTGGTTCGGTTGACACGCTGGAGGGAAGGGATGCCATCCAGAGGGACCTTGACACGCTTGTGAGGTGGGCCAATGCCAACCTCATGAAATTCAACCAAGCCAAGTGCAAGGTCCTACACCTGGGTCAGAGAAATCCCAGGCACAGCTACAGGTTGGGTGGAGAAGAGATTGAGAGCAGCCCTGCAGAGAAGGACTTGGGCGTATTGGTTGATGAGCTGGCAGTGTGCGCTTGCAGCCCAGAAAGCCAACCATATCTTGGGCTGCACCAAAGGAGGCTGCACCAGCAGGTTGAAGGAGGTGATCCTGCCCCTCTACTCTGCTCTCGTGAGACCTCACTTGGAGTGCTGTGTACGGTTCTGGTGTCCTCAACATAAGAAGGACATGGAGCTGTTGGAGCAAGTCCAGAGGGGGGCCGCGAGGATGATAAGGGGGCTGGAGCACCTCCCTTATGAAGACAGGCTGAGAAAGTTGGGGCCGTTCAGCCTGGAGAAGAGAAGGCTGCATGGAGACCTCATAGCAGCCTTCCAGTATCTGAAGGTGGCCTACAAGGATGCTGGAGAGGGACTCTTCATAAGGGACTGTAGTGACAGGACAAGGAGGAATGGGTTTAAACAGGGGACATTCAGGTTAGATATAGGGAAGAAGTTCTTTACTGTGAGGGTGGTGAGGCACTGGAATGGGTTGCCCAAGGATGTTGTGAATGCTCCATCCCCGGCAGTGTTCAAGGCCAGGTTGGACAGAGTCTTGGGTGACATGGTTTAGTGTGTGGTGTCCCTGCCCATGGCAGGCGGGTTAGAACTGGATGATCTTAAGGTCCTTTCCAACCCTAACCTATTGTAGTCTATTCTAGTCTAGTCTATTCTAACTAATGAGAGATGAAAAGGCTAATCAGGACTGATGCACAGAGGCTCCTTTTTATTGGGTCACAGGATAGAAAGAGAGGATAGGAAAGTCACAGTAGTCAAGACATGAATAAATGCATCCTCCTGCTATGCTGGTGGTTTTGTCAAAATCTTGGGCTTGGATGGTGCCTGTATTCACAGGGCAAGGGAAGGAGGGAGAAATGAAAATGTTCTTTCAGACTGAGAAAAATAAACTGTGGAACAGCAGACATGCATAAACGGTGCTCACCCAGGGTCTGAAAGTAGAGAAAGTCACTTACGGGAAAGAGAAAGGAAACCTAGGGTCCTTCACTGTGGAGGACTACTTGGAACAAAATGGACACATGAGCGATCCAGGACTCATGTCAATAGCAAGAGTTTGAGTTAGGCCTCATGGCCTAGCATCAAGGTCAAAGCAGCTGACGTCATCTACCTGGACTTGTGCAAAGCATTCGACACTGTCCTGCACCACATCCTTGTCTCTAAACTGGAGAGACGTCGATTCGATGGACTGACCACCCAGTGGATAAAGAATTGGCTGGACGGCCGCACACAAAGAGTTGTGGTCAACGGCTCAGTGTCCAGTTGGAAACCAGTAACGAGTGGTGTCCCTCAGGGATCGGTGTTGGGACCGATCCTGTTCAACATCTTTGTCGGAGTGTGTCTAATCGTATTTGTGATAAGCATTCATTGTTTTGGATTAATAGTCACTCATCACAATGTTGATTTATTGGCTCTCAGAGTTGTTGCGCTTGATCTCAGAGTTTCAGCATGTCGTACCTTACTTACAGCCAGTATTTGCTGTTTTAGTGTTTATCAGCTGGGGGGCCTGGGCTAAGGTTCTTGTTTTGCTGTACTTCATGGTAATGACTTGTAATACAATAGACTCATTGACCATGAAACTGGTCTGGCTTGCGTTCCCAGCATGTCCATCACCTCTATACTTTGGGAGGTATATAATGAAATTTTTTAGCAATTGCATATCCTTTTTTTTTCTCCTCAGGGGGTCAACCTACGAAAGAGGCATTCCCTTACACCCCCTGCTCCCCTACCAGACTATTTAAAGCAATATTTGAGAGTTTTGAAGGTTTTGGATGGCCTTTGAATACCCTTGAGACCTGCCTGCTGCTTGTGCTGGGGATCAGCATGTTGGCACACATACGGACTATGTTTTTCCCACGGCCATCCCGCCCTGGGAACACCCTATTTTGTCTGATCCTGAAGTTAAGCAGTGTCGGGTTCAAGTCTGGTCTAGGGTTAGACTACGATATGGGAGGACCACCAAGAGATTTTCGCCAAGGCTGGACAGCCATGAGTGGCAGGGTGTGTGGGATAGTATGGGCAAGTATCTAGGCCAGTGGGCCCCTCCAGTGCTTTGGAACTTCACCAGTGAACAAGTGCAACATAAGAAAAACTACTACAACACTTAAACGAGGTGTGCTGTTGTCCTGGTTATACCAGGGAGGGACAAATCATGGCATGGGGCTTGGCCTATGCCTACAGAGACCTGCTCAACACTATCCAGCACCTTCAAAGGGAAAAAAATGTCTCTGGATCTGATGGCAAAGCACCAGACAACACAGCTACTCCAACTCCAAGCAGAGCAGCTACACCAACCCCAGCGTCAAGTACAGCAGCTACTCAAACCCTGAGAGCAACAGACAACACAGCTGTTGGTGTTTACTCAACCCCCAAGCACAGCAGCTGCACCAACCCTGGCAACAGACACTGCAGCCACTCCAACCCTAGTTGCAGACCCTGCAACCACTCCAACCACAGTGATAGACACTGCAGCTAAACCAAACGGCCAATGGGTGCCAATATCAGTTGCCCCTGTAAGCAAGGGGAAAAGCAAACGAGAGGCACAAAGAGCAACCTCTGCAGTGAAGAAAGATGAAGACACAATGCACTTCCTACAGGGGACAGCATCTGAACAAGAGTTACTACCATGTGAATCAGAGGAAGACGAAGAAGTGACTTCTCAACCCCGGACCTCGACTGAGCTGCGGAATATGCGAGAAGATTTCAGCCATCTTCCAGGGGAGCACATTGTCACCTGGTTGCTCCGATGCTGGGACAATGGGGCCGACGGTCATGAACTAGAAGGTAGGGAAGCCAAGCAGCTGGGATCACTTACTAGGGAAGGAGGAATTGACAAAGCAATTGCAAAAGAGAAGCGAGCCCTCAGCCTCTGGAGCCAGCTCTTGGCAGCTGTGAAGGAAAGGTTTCCCTACAAGGACGATGAGTGTCCCATGCTCTGCCAGGGAGGAGGGGAAGCCGGGAGGAAGCAGAGACAGGACACCTGACCCAAACTAGCCAAAGGGGTATTCCATGCCATAGCATGTCATGCCCACTATATAAACTGGGGAGAGTTACCTGGAAGGCCAGATTGCTCCTTGCATCGGGTTGAGTATCAGTCGGCAGGTGGTGAGCAATTGTATTGTGCATCACTTGTTTTTATTGGGGTTTTTTCCTTTTCCCCTTTTAGTTCTATATTCTCTCCCCTTGTTATTTCCCTTATCATTATTATTAGTAGTGGTGGTAGTAGTAGTTTTGTATGGTACCGTAGTTACTGGACTGTTCTTATCTCAACCCATGGGATTCACATTCTTTCGATTCTTATCCTTCCAGGAGCAGGGGGGAAGAAATGGGGGGAGTCAGCGAGCAGCTGCGCAGTTCTGAGTTACGGGCTGTGCTTAAACCACGACAGACCTTCAGCAAAGGTCAGCAAAATAACAAAAACAAAACAAGAAACAAATACTAAAACAACAGCAAAACACCCCAAACAACAATAAATAAACCCCCAAACCAAACCAAACCAAACAAAAACCCAGGTAAAGCAGGTTTGCAATCTGCAAATACAAAAAAAACCCCCAAAACCTCTGCCATTCACATCTATGGGAACTTAATCTTGTTTAGACTCTGGAGAATTAAAGACAACAAAATTATCTCTCACCGAAAGTTGGGATAAAGACCATGCACAGTTTTTACAATACCTGTAGATCTACATTTTAAAATCCCACTTTTACACCCAGAAAAGTACATATATACACTGAGTCTATTATACTACTAGAATTAGGCTTCTCTATGTCTCTTCTCTGAATTAAAAGATCTAAACTTTTTTCTTCTAGCTAGATCTTGGTTAGAATCTAAGTACTGCATCCAATATGTAGTAAGATATCTATAATCTTATAGTTAAATTATATTGTAGAATAGTTTGTTATGGAGAGTGGTATCTCTTATTTGCCGAGGTGAGTAGCTCTGGAGAAGACACCTTCAGCAACAGAGCATGGGGAAAATGCAGCATCCAGGAGTCTCATTCCTGAATGACAAGAGCCATGAAGGGAGCCCCAAGTCTTTGCCAGGACTTGCCCAGGAGCCAGCAGCTCTGCTGACACAGCATCTGACTCATAGGGGGTGGCGCCAGCAGTGGCGACCACCACCCCTGAACAGATAAAACACTACCCTGGGAGTGTGAGCAACTAGGAGCACAGTGCTGCAGTTTGCACGGGCAGTGTGAGCAGGAAGGGTGCTGAAGAGGTAAGTTCAGCCAGTGGTCATCCAGAAGGTGCTTAAGGGTGGTATCATCATGGCAGAAGGCAAAGAAAACAAAGTCCTTTCTGCTGGCTAGAAAGGATGTGGTGACCCAGACAGAGGTCCCTCAAAAACATGCAGCCATCCAGGTGTCTGGCTGTAGTGAGTGCCAGAGCCTGTTGCTGATTTTGGATGGTAGCTGTGCAAGATGTGACCAGGTTGATGATTTGCTCTGCATGGTGGAAAGAAGTGGAAAGGCTAAGGGAATCTGAGAAGGAGATTGATTGGTGGAACCATACTCTACCAACCCTAAGAGAAACAAGCCAGCTACCCAAACCAAAAGAAATTAAGGATCCCCTACCCTCTTGCCACCAGGACGATGGGGGGACCTAGGAGACAGGGGAGGTTAGAAGCAGTTTACTCCATGGAGTGGATGGCGTATTGCCCAACAGATTATGTCACCTTCCCAAGTACCCCTCTACAACAGACACGAGGCGCTGGTACTTGAGGAACAGGAAAATGGGGAAGACAGTGAAGTAGATAAGGGATCTTGCAGGTTGGAAGAGTTGCCATGGGCGAGTCAGACAAAATGCCTCGTATCATTTAAGGAGGTGATCTTGCCCCTCTACTCTGCTCTTGTGGGACCCCACTTGCAGTACTGTGTACAGTTCTGGTGTTCTCAACATAAGAAGGACATGGAGCTGTTGGAGCAAGCCCAGAGGAGGGCCATGAGGATGATAAGGAGGCTGGAGCACCTCCCATATGAAGACAGGCTGAGAAAGTTGGGGCTGTTCAGCCTGGAGAAGACAAGGCTGCGTGGAGAACTCATAGCAGCCTTCCAGTATCTGAAGGGGGACTACAAGGATGCTGGGGAGGGACTCTTCATCAGGGACTGTAGTGATAGGACAAGGGGTAATGGTTTTAAACTTAAACAGGGAAGTTCAGGTTAGATATAAGGAAGAAGTTTTTACTGTGAGGGTGGCGAGGCACTGGAACAGGTTGCCTAAAGTGGTGGTAAATGCTCCATCCCTGGCAGTGTTCAAGGCCAGGTTGGACAGAGCCTTGGGCAACATGGTCTAGTGTGAGGCGTCCCTGCCCATGGCGGGGGGGTTGGAACCATGTGATCTTAAGGTTCTTTCCAACCCTAACCATTCTATGATTCTATGACTGACTCTACTAAGAAAAAAAGAAGAGTGGTTGTGATTGGTGACTCCACCCTGAAAGGAACAGAGGGCCTGATATATCGACCTGACCCAACTCACAGGGAAGTCTTCTGCCTCCCTGGGGCCAGGGTAAGGGATGCCACCAGAAAACTCGTCTGGTACGGCCTAATGATTACTGTCCCTTACTAGTCTTTCAGGTGGGCAATGAGGAAGTCTCATTGACAAGAAGCCTGAGGGGACTCAAGAAGGGCTTCAGGGCCTTGGGGTGACAGGTTCAGGGTTCGGGAGCCCAAGTAGTTTTCTCACCTCTCCTGCCAGTCACAAGCAATGACAATGGAAGCTTCAGGAAAATCATGCAAATTAATTCCTGGCTCCAGGACTGGTGTCACCATCAGAATTTTAGGGTTTTTGACCATGGTTCAGTCTATGCGGCACCAGGCCTGCTGGTGGCAGACAGTGTACACCTGTCTCAAAGGGGGAAAAGGATACTGGCCCAGGAGTTAGCAGGGCTCATAGAGATGGCTTTAAACTAGGTTTGAAGGGGGAAGGAGCTAAAACCAGGCTCGCTAAAAATGAGCCAGTGGGTAGCATGCCACTGTTGGAGGCCAGATGCACAGGGCAACTTCAATGCATTTATGCTAATGCCTGCAGCATGGGCAACAAACAGGAGGAGCTGGAAGACATTGTGCAGCACGAAAATCGTGACATAGTTGCCATCACAGAAATGTAGTGGGATTACTGGCATGACTGGAGTGCTGCAATGGATGGCTACAGTCTCTTCAGAAAGGATAGGCAAGGAAAAGAGGCAGTGGGGTTGCACTGTATGTCAGGGAGTGCATTGACTGCCTTGAACTCAGTGTTGTGAGTGAGAAGGCTGAATGTCTGTAGGTGAAGATTGGGGGAAGGCCAACCAAGCAGATATCCTGGTAGGAGTCTGTTATAGACCACCCAAACATGATGAAGCTACAGATTAAGCATTCCTCAAACTGGGAGAAATTTCACGATCGCTAGGCCTTGTTCTCATGGGGGACTTCAACCTACCAGATGTCTGCTGGAAGTACAGTACAGCAGAGAGGAAACAGTCCAGGAGGTTGTTAGAGGATGCAGAAGATAACTTCCCAACCCAGCTGGTTAATGAGCCAACTAGGGGAGACGCCTGGCTAGATTTGCTGTTCATGAATACAGAAGGACTGGTGGGTAATATGATGGTTGGAGGCTGTCTTGGGCAAAGCGATCATGAAATGATAGAATTTTCAATCCTTGGAGAAGTCAGGAAGAAGGTCAGCAAAACCTCCACCTTAGACTTCCAGAGGGCTGACTTTGTCCTGTTTAGGACGCTACTTGAAAGAATCCCTTGGGAAACATTACTGGAGAACAAAGGAGTCCAGGAAGGGTTCCAGTGTCTCAGCACTCTCACAATAAAGGATTTCTTCTTATGTCCAATCTAAATCTATACCCTTTCGGTTTTTGAAACCATGGGCCTTGTCCTATCACTATAGGCCCTGGTAAAAAGTCCATCTCCATCTTTCTTATAAGCCCCCTTTAAGTATTGAAAGGCTGTGATAAGGTTTCCCTGGAGCCTTCTCTTCTCCAAGATGAACAACCCCAACTCTCAGCCTTTCTTCAGAGGAGAGGTGCTCCAGCCCTCTGATCATTTTCATGGGCCTCCTCTGGACCTGGTCTAACAGGTCCATGTCTTTCTCGTGATGGGGACTCCAGAGCTGGATGCAGTACTCCAGGTGGGGTCTCATCAGAGTGAAGTAGAGGGAGAGAATCCCCTCCCTCAACCTGCTGATCATTGAGCTGGTGATACAGCTCAGTACCTTATCGCTCTCTACAGCTGCCTCAAGGGAGGATGGAGAGAGGAGGCGGCTGGTCTCTTTTCCCAAGTAACAAGTCATAGGACAAGAGGAAATGGCCTCAAGCTGCACCGGGGGAGGTTTAGACTGGATATTAGGAAAAATTTCTTCACCAAAAGGGTGATCGGGTATTGGAACAGGCTGCCTAGGGAAGTAGTGGAATCACTATCCCTGGAAGTGTTAAAAAACCATGTGGACATGGTTTAGTGGTGGACTTAGCAGTCCTGGGATAAAGGTTGGACTTGATGACTTTGAAGGTCTTTTTCAACCTAGTTGATTCTATGATTCTATGAGGTTCGCACAGTCCCACCTCTGAAGCCTGTCCAGGTCCCTCTAGATCCCATCCCTTCCCTCCAGTGTTGACTGCACCACACAGCTTGGTGTCACCAAGTTGCCAGGGCTCCATCCAGTAAAGCAAGAGAGAGATTGTCAGGAAATATGTACTTTTACTTTCTTATTATCTATGGTGATTGTAGCCCAGCCTTCCTGCTCTCTAGGGAGGAGCATCGTGTCACAGGTAGAATGAAGTTGACTGATGTGCAGCCATTATGGCATGCACCTGGAAAGGAGCTGGAGAAGAAATCTGCATGCTGGTTCTTGTTCTAGTAAGTATCTTTATATTCTGGTCACCCGAGCACATATAGAAAATGAGACAGCTGAACCAAATCCTCTTGCAGAAATGAAAAATCTTCCTTGCCTATGAGTGCCCTTAATACCCAGCTTTTGGGTTATTTCAGTTGTTTTTTCCTCAAACAACCAGAGGAAACTTCTTGGGCAGAAGAACTGAACTCCAAGTATATTAACAAGTGTGAGTTATACCTGAGGGGACAGAAATCTAATCTCAGGGAAAAGAGTAGTGTTTCCTATAGACTAATTTGCATAAATAAACCTATCGTTCTCTGTTACTCCCCTTTCTTGGGTGAGTTATCTACTAGAAAAATGGTACAGACTGCCAGGGCATGTGACTGAAATATGAATTTACTTGCCATCAAGATTTTTGACAATCATCTTGCAAGTTACTTGGAGCAGTAATACATATGCAGCTTCAGAGAAACTTCTGGCTCTGCTTAAATGATTTAGTGAGCAGTGGGAAATTGCTTCTTGATTCTTCACAAGACCAAAATCACCACCTCCCCTGCTGGACTCCTTCGTGCAGTTGCCTTGTACCTAGCCTTGGTGCTCTTCTTTTCTAGAAGCCTATTTTCTAAATATATCATCAACTCACTTTTCATTTCCTCACATGCTTCTGATATGGCTGCCACTATATTCCTAGAATATGTTGGTATTTAATTCTATCATTCTATGAAATACTTGAGATACCTTGCACGAGCAATGCATGCTCTTTTGGCAGGAAAAGGAATAAAGGTCAGGCATCAGATAGCTTTCCTTAATTTCTGAGGTGAGTTTTATTATTTATTCCACAAAGCTGTGCTCAGCTCATGTATCATGCACTCAGTCAAACTGAGCCATGAATGTTCAAAAAACTATCAAACAATGTGTGAAGCAGTGCAAGGTTCTTTAGCTTCTTGCAGGTCAAATAGTGCAGGTTAACACAGCTAGAACTTCGTAATCTGAATCTTGCATTCATATGCCACCAGATAGTATCTGGTCATTTCATACACAAGTAACGGGTGTTTTTTTCCACTAACCCAGGTTACAAAAGGCCTCTGCATCTGACAATGTCTTGCATAGGCTGAGCAAAGATCAAAGGGGCTGGACATCTGCCTGCCAGTGGGAAGTAGTGAATGAATACTTTGCTTGTGCGTGTAGCTTTTGCTTCCTCTACCACACTGTCATTATCTCAATCTATGTGTCTTTGCCTTTCTTTTATTTTGCTCCCAATCCCCCGGGAGAGGGAAGTGAGCAAGAGGCAGGATGGATGCTTGGCTGCTGGCTTGGGTCAGCCCACCACACCCTGTATGCCACAAGTGTTTTAAACTGCAGGTTAAATTTAGGGGTGATTCTTAAGATTTCTTTTTCTTACACACACATGTGAAGCTCGTGCTGACCATGTTTCCATAGACTTTTCTAACTTCTCATAAAGGAATCTGGATTCTCATTCCCTTTGGAATGTTAAGAGTACTGCCACACTTCATTTTGGGTAGACTTTTACTACTCAGAACATTGTAAATGTTTTTTAAAGGACATTTTCAAGAGTCCAAAACTGCTCCTGAGGTAGGGGTTTTTTTTAATTTTTTGTTTTGAGAGCACTTGAAATGTCATCTCTTGCAATTTTTCTGGTCGCTAGATGCCTGGCAAGATTGGCTTTTGAGATGTTAATCTACCACAAGCTCTTTCATGTTTTCTCCTTCTTTCTATTATAGATTTTGAGTTCTTTTAAAAAAAATATATATTTTTTTTTGTGTGTGTGTGATGAGCAGCCCTCAGACTTTCATAATAGTTTGACAACTTTCTCTGTGTAAGGTGATGGATACTATTAAACACAAACAGTGCATCCCTATTACCTTAAGCCTTGATTAACCAATGTAGGTTAATTGTATTATTATGCATACATATAGTTCAACATACATAAATGGTTAGCTCTAAATGTGTATAAGCTCCAGCTCAGGAAGACAGTGCTCTTCCTGGGCTACATCTGGGGTGCATCTGTCAAGGTCCAACTGGAGAAAAACCCAGTGTCAGACCTATTTTGTTTGTGTTTAACCCCAGAGTGAAATTAAGACGCAAGCGAGATCAAGTACCGTAATCAATCGATTTGTTTATTATAAAAAGATACAAAAAAGAATATTATTGTAAAAAAGATAGCTATAGGACAGATTGGAAAAAAGGATAGAAACTAAGCAAGCATTCAGAGTGCAGAGAGATAGTCACCACCATGGATCCAGCAGCATCCCGAGGGTCCGTGGTCATTGTCTTTGGTGGTGGGAGTCCTCCAGGGTCCGTAGTCAGCATTGGTGGAGGGTGTACCACACGGTGCTTACCTTTTCCCCCTTTTATAATGTGTTGGGGGTAGTACCTCTGTTCTTAATGTCACATACTGCATGTTCCTGGCGGACCAGTTTTGCTGGTTTTGCAGCCGGCTCTTCAACTGCATGTCTGTAGCAATCCTTGAGATAATGGGCAGCAATTCCTCACACCAGTCCTTGAGATAATGGATGGACAGAGGAGTCTTATCTCAGCTCTTCCCACCCATGTCTCAGGCAATGGAAGGTGGAGTTCCATTTCAGCTTCTCACACCCATCTCTCAGACAATGGACAGTGGAGTCCCATTTCAGCTCCTCCCACCCATCTCTCAGGCAATGGACAGTGGGGTCTTATCTCAACTCCTCCCACCCATCTCTCAGGCAGTGGACAGTGGAGTTCCATCTCAGCTTCTCATACCAATCTTTGAGACAATGGACAGTGGAGTCAGATTTCACTTCAGGCTCACAGCATCTAAGGTAGTCAGGACTGTTGGTGGAGGAAATTTGTTACCAGTTCTACCTGAGCATGTAGATATGCTCCTAGAGAGTAGGTTTTTAAAAGTGAGACACTGCAATGTTAGCTCTTTCCTCTATTTACCTCTTTTAAGTGGTGGGAAACATCCAAATAATAATTATTTTGAGAAGGGTGGAGTAGAAAGGCCAAAGGAGGTGATTACTTTTTTTTTATTATTATTTATTTTTTATTCTGCCTCTTTAAACAAAAAAAGAAAACCCAATATGAGCAACAACAACTTTGATAAACGGAGAGAACAAACTTGCTACTTAGAAAATATTTTTTCTGAAGATAAAACTTATTGAGAATTTTTCATAACTTAATGAAGGGAAAAGAGCTTTCAGGCAATTTGCATTTGCAGAACTGATATGGGCAATAGGTTTTATTCTAGATATTAGGCACTCATATTTAAACCTTTATTCTTTTATGCTTAAATATTGGTTGAGTATCTATCTAATGCATCCTTTTGAATGTCCATGTATGGTCTGACATGGAAAGAGTCTTAAAAACTGAACAGCAGTAAAACAACATGCCTATCCCCTATCTTTGACCCCTAATGATAACAGTGATTCAGAGCACCCAGTCTAGGTAGCCGAAAGTATTAAATAGCTCATGAGGAAATATATGTGCTTCCAGAAGGTGTTCAGAGCTCCTAAGTGGGACCTTTAACTTTTAGATAATGAAGCTGCTTCTGCATCAATGCCAACTTAATGGACCTGTGGGAGGTAAAGAAAAGCTGAGTTACCCAGGTCTATCTGGGAAGATCCGCAGACTTACAATAGATACTGATTTGCAGAATAAAGATCTGCAGAGCATTTTGCAAGCATATTATGCCATGAACGTATTATTCTGATCCCTCAAAGACTTAAATATAACTTAAAAATACTATTTAAATTAACGTACTTAGTTTTAAGCATGGCGAATGGGTCTGTGATATTATGTTTAAGTCTTTATAGGCAAAATACCTTTGCTAAGAGTTATTAAAAATGCAGGGATTAGCAACAAGACTCCAAAGTAACTGATAGAAGGATTTGGTGTCTGGAATGCAGTGAAAAGGAGTTCAGGAGCAAGTAAAAGCTGAATTTTCCAATCAGTGAGACCAAACTGAAGTATGCATGAGGCTTTTCAATCTGTATTCACACGTAGAAGTACTTTTCAAAACCAGGTATTAGAAGGAAAGAATTACCAGAATTATACAGATAAAATATCTGTAGTGAACTTCAGAGTAAATTAAGAAATTAAACCAGAGTATTCAACAGTGTCATTGTTTGTTGTTTGCTTATAACAAAAAAAAAAAAAAAGGAATACAAAAGATTTTGGCAGACTGTTATAAAATCCTGTTGATGTGAGTAGTCCCATTACATCTAACCCCCTGCTTGCATACAGAAAAAAAATTATTATTGTCTTCAGGGTCCTGAGTCCTACTGTGTAACAGAGAATTGAGAGATGAAATATTACAGTTGCTCTTTCACAGCAGGATAAACCAGCTCAATACTTGTAGTCAGATCATAAAGTTAATTGTCACAGATTGGCAAGAATTTTCAATATGGAACTATAGTTCTTTAAGAAAAGTTACATACTTTAGAGAAGGAAAAATTAAAAAAAAAAAGACAAAACAACCAACCCAGCTTAGAAATATAAAAAAGATATTTTTTTTAAACAAGAAAAGAGCTAGTTCATGCTGTGGAGACAAAAAGCAACACATGTAAGCTACAGAAAGGGTATTTCACATTCAGTAACAGGAAAAACAGTTGAAATTATAGAACCATAGAATCATAGGATGGTTAGGGTTGAAAAGGACCTTATGATTATCTAGTTTCAACCCCTCTGCCATGGGCAGGGACGCCTCACACTAGACCATGTTGCCCAAGGCTCTGTCCAACCTGGCCTTGAACACTGCCAGGGATGGAGCATTTACCACCACTTTGGGCAACCTGTTCCAGTGCCTCGCCACCCTCACAGTAAAGAACTTCTTCCTTATATCTAACCTGAACTTCCCCTGTTTAAGTTTAAACCCATTACCCCTTGTCCTATTGCTACAGTCCCTGATGAAGAGTCCCTCCCCAGCATCCTTGTAGTCCCCCTTCAGATACTGGAAGGCTGCTATGAGTTCTCCACACAGCCTTGTCTTCTCCAGGCTGAACAGCCCCAACTTTCTCAGCCTGTCTTCATATGGGAGGTGCTCCAGCCTCCTTATCATCCTCATGGCCCTCCTCTGGGCTTGCTCCAACAGCTCCATGTCCTTCTTATGTTGAGGACACAAGAAGTGCACACAATACTCCAAGTGGGGCCTCACGAGAGCATAATAGAGGGGCTTGATCACCTCCTTCGACCTGCTGGTCATGCTTCTTTTGATGCAGCCTAGTATACAGTTGGCTTTCCAGGCTGTCAGTGCACACTGCCAGCTCATGTTCAGTTTCTCATTGACCAGCACCCCTAAGTCCTCCTCTACAGGGCTGCTCTGAATCACTTCTCTGCCCAACCTGTAGCTGAGCATGGGATTGCCCTGACCCAGGTGTAGGACCTTGTACTTCGCTATGTTGAATTTCATGACGTTGGCATTGGCCCACTTCTCAAGTGTGTCAAGGTCCCTCTGGATGGCATCCCTTCCCTCCAGCATATCAACCGAACCACAGAGCTTAGCGTCATCGACAAACTTGCTGAGGATGCACTCAATCCCACTGTCCATGTCACTGACAAAGATGTTGAACAGGATCAGTCCTAACACCCACCCCTGAGGGACACCACTCGTTATCCATCTCCAGTTGGACATTGTGCCATTGACCTCAACGCTCTGTGTGCGGCCATCCATACAATTCTTTATCCACCGGGTGGTCCGTCCATCAAATTTATGTCTCTCCAGTTTATAGACAAGGATGTCATGCAGGACAGTGCCGAACGCTTCGTACAAGTTCAGGTAGATGACATCAACTGCTTTGCCCCTATCTATCCATCAGTTCCGTAACCCCATCATAGAAGGCCACCAAATTAGTCAGGCATGATTTCCCCTTAGTGAAACTATGTTGGCTGTCACCAACCACCTCGTTGTTTTTCGTGTGCCTTAGCATGCTTTCCTTTTATACTTCCTTTTTTCCAGTTGTCGGGATCTTCACCTGGCTGCCATAATTTTTCAAATATGATGGACAGTGGTTTAATATAATACATGTAAAATGGTAGAATGGAAAAAAAAATCTTCAAGAAAAAAATTCTGATAATTAACTAGTAAATCCAAGTGTTATTAGTCAATATGTCTAATCCAGCCAATAGTGTAAATGAGATGGCCTCATGACCTTTCAAAAATCTCATCTAGCTGAGGACTGCACTAGCACAACGGTAGCACTATGTCCTTCTTTTCCTTTGGTAACTGTCCTGAGTTCACCTACAGCAGTCATTTTTTCTCCTTCTTAGTAGCTGGTGCAGTGCTGTGGTTTTGACTTTCAGCCTGGGAACAACACTGATAACACTGATGTTTTTAGTTGTTGCTAAGTAATGTTTACTCCGACCAAGGACTTTCTCAGTCTCATGCTTTGCTAGGGAGGAGGGGAAGCTGGGAGGAAACAGAGACAGGACACCTGACCCAAACTAGCCAAAGGGGTATTCCATACCACAGCACGTCATGCCCAGTATATAAACTGGGGGGAGTTACCTGGAAGGCCCAGATCGCTGCTCGGGTCAGGCTGGGTATCGGTTGGCGGGTGGTGAGCAACTGTATCCTCTCCCCTTGTTATTTCCCTTATCATTATTATTATTGTTGGCAGTAGCAGTAGTGGTTTTGTATTATACCTTAGTTACTGGACTGCTCTTATCTCAACCCGTGGGAGTTACATTCTTCCGATTCTCCTCCCCATCCCTCCGGGCGCGGGGGGAGGAAGGTGGGGAGTGAGCAAGCGGCTGCGTGGTTCTGAGTTACTGACTGGGCTTAAACCACAACAGTAACTCAAAAGAGATGAACTTAAAAAAAAACAAAAAACAAACAAAACTGTAAATACTGTGCATGGAGCATATTATTTCCAGTCACAAAGTGCCACCACCTATAAAGAAATCACTCCCAAGGTATGTAACCATGTTGTTCATGAGCGGGTGGGGGGCGGAATGCTATGAAGTCATTATCTTTCCCAAGGACAGAAGAGGCATTGGAGAAACTCTCGAGCTTTTTATAATCAAGAAATGCCTATGGATATAACTCATGTTCATCGCTTAACTTAAGTACATCAGTTCTATACTTTATACCAAAAAGGCAAAGCCTTAATTATAAATAGGCCTAAAGTCCGTGCTGATTTTCAGAATATGAAAGGTAATGTATTTGGCTTATGGAATTTTGTGTGTTTGGGAGAACAGCTCTTCTGTCTTTTTTAGCATGTCTCTGCTCTGACTTTCTGCATTACTGTCTTTCTGATTTCTAGGGTAAATTATATTTTTAATTAATCACTTCATAAATTGAAGCTCAGTGACCTTTTAAAATGACTATACATTGACTATACATACAAAGCACAGTGTTAGATGAACACTGATTTTTTTTTTTATTTTTGCTTTGATTTCCACACACACCCCCCAATGTAAAGTTTAGAGAATGTGTTTTCATACTGACAGGATAATTACACTTGATTTTTCTTAAACTTTTAGAATTAAGTCTTTTTTTTAACGGTTAAAGTCCAAGTAACCAAGCAAATATATGCAGAAAGTCACCTTTTTATTATTATTATATACTGTAGTAATAAAGTTTGTTTGGAGTGCATGAATAAAAAGTTAGTGAAATTACAGGAGTAATGATCTAATATAGTGATAAGTGCATCTGAGGGGGACAGGAACATTTTTCACCCACTTTGGCCTTAAATGTTGTGTCCAGGTTTCCAGGATTCCAACATCAGAACCAAGATAACACTGATTAGAACCATAGGGCTTTATATTAAAAGCTAAAATATTGGCCATATGATGGCAAACTCTTTTTTTTCCTTTTTTTTTTTTGTGATTAACTTATTCCCTTCTAGCTACTGTCAGATGAATTTGGTGGTGATGTGGAGGAGGATCTCCTTCTTGACAAAGACCATGATCGCTCAGCACTGTAGGTAACATGTTTATAATTTTGTATCTGAGCCTCAAGGAGATCCCTCTGTTGTTGGCTGATTGTCTGGTTAATCAGTCCAGGGAGAGCTTGAATGCTACCAATTAAACTTTCCAGTTTTGTTTCCAGAGTAATGATTCTCTTCTCAAAATCTTCACTTCGTTCATTGAAGTCAGAAATCATGTCATACATGACGTTTTGAGTCTGAAAGTAGAAAGATGTAATGTAACATGCAGTGCAACTCTACAAGGGTTCTTAAATGCTTTCGCATTTCACAAAAAGAAGATATGAGCACTCTAACAAGATCTAGTCTTGTGAAATTATATTACTTGCAGATGCATGACAGACTCCCTACTGGTGCTAAATTTATTGATCAGAAATGTAACATTGATATTTTGAGTAGTATTTTAAATGTCAAGTTCTTATTGAATTCGACAAAGCACCAGACCTTTTTGGAAGTTTAGATGCTTAGAAATACACCATCATAGGATTTGTGAACAGAATTAGTTGAGTAAGTCACAAAGAGACCAAAGGTTCCAAAGCACAGCAATGTGTGCTTATCTTCTCTATTTCCTCTGTTTTTTAAACAGCTTCCTACATTTAATAAGAGAACAATTTACTTGTTTTCTCCTTAAACTGTTCTTGAACCTGTTGTAATAAGACTAGTTGGGTGGATTGCTTTGAAATGTAAAGCAAGGAGTAAAAACTCAAGTGTATGCTCCTCTACTTCTACCTTCCACTATCTGTCTGTCCTCTACAAAATGGTGTCTGGTGTCAGAAAGTCTATGGGGTAAACTTTAAAATGTCATAATGCTTAGTACAAATGGAA